>NC_044917.1:114211-288658 GCF_003576645.1 Ipomoea triloba | reverse complement strand
TAGCCCCCCCTCTTTCTCTCTCTCTCTATATAAAATAAGATAAAATAAAATAAAATAAAATAATAATAATAATAATAATAACAACAACAACAATAATAATAACAACAACAGCTCACTATGAACAACAATACAATCAATTTTATCTTTCCTTAAAAATTGTAGAAGAGAGTTACGTTTATGCTAACATTAGAAAAAATATTTTAAATTATATATAAACATACATAAACAGACAGATGGAGTTGATGACAAAACTAATTAAGTTAAAATAAAGAAAAGAAAATAGATGGATGGGTGGTATCCAAGGTTTGTACGTAGTTGTCTATTGAGATTGGAAAGTATATTTAATTTGAATTGGTAAAACACTTTTGGTTGTTAAATGAAAGAGGTTGATTTACAGATGAATTATATACGTTTAAATAACTTGTAAAGTGTATTCAAAAAAAAAATAACTTGTAAAGTGTTTGTTTCTTTTGTATATTAAGTTGAAGTGGAGGCTAATCAAGAAGGGGATGAACAAAAGGCAGGCGGGCTGCACGAGTAAATTAGGTTGTAGGTGGATAAGTGGATTAAAATTTGAAAAGTAATTGCAAATTAAGTTGTCCTTTTTATATATTATATTTTACAAACATTTTTTAAACCACCATTTAAAAAATTTCCGGGTGTCTTCTACCGTTAAGCAATAGATCGAAGACCCGAGTTCAAAAATACACCATCAATATAATCGTCTAAGCGGTAAAATGATTGAGAACCTTAAATAATCACATACCATTAATATTGTAACAGTTATATGTTATTAGGTCTCATAAATTCTAACCAAACTCCTAACTTAACTATTAGTGTTGCATCATATAACAAATACTTAATATTATAATAACTTATAATAAATGTTAAAATAATAAATAATAGTAAACGTTACACATGCATCTCCCCTATATATACACAATCCGGCCATGTGATCCCTTAGCTAGCTAGCCAGCCAGGTCATTACCAACACAAAAACAAACACTTTTTTCTCTTCTGTTCTGTTCTGTTCAGTCATATGTTGAACTGGAGCTAGCTAGGCCTGGCCTGCCATGGAGATCTGCAAGACGATGCTGGTGTTTTTCCTTGTTGTTTCTTCTACTCTTCTTTCTGCACTTGCTGCCTCAAGTAATTAATAAACTAACTCATCAAAACCCCCGGCCCCTTTGATTGTATATATATGTGTTGATGAAATTGTTTAAATTTGGTTATTTATGATGCATGATGAGTTGGTTCAATTCTTTGGTGAACAGGAAATCTAAAGGAAATTAGCAGCGAGAATATTAAGGCAGCTGAAGAAGATGAGGCTTTGATGGATCTGATGAGCGGAGGTGTTTTGGAAGAAAAAAGATACGATGAGGTGCTGGGAAGGGGAAGGATGAATATGGAGACAATAATTAATGATTATTCAGGAACTGGTGCCAACACCCATCATGATCCAAAGCCTCCTGGAAGTAACGATTAATATATTTAATTTACATCACAATATATGTACGTGGATGGATCGGATGAATTCATGTATGTATGTATACTTAGAGATCGAACATATATATATATATATATATATATATATATATATATATGTATGTATGTTGTACTTGTGTATATAGAAATAAATAATAATGATAAAAAGTTGTTGCACCATTGATTAGCCAAAGAATGTGGCTTAGCCGCCTTTGCCTTTTTATACCCATCTTGGTTTAGCAGTTGTTTAATTATTATAGTTTTTTTGGATAATTTAACTTAATTTGAACTCTTTTCCTTTAATTTTTGGAGACAATAAAATAAAAGCTTGCAGGCAAGTAGCCCCTCTGATTTGCTTTCTTCTTGCTGGCAAAAACTGGAGTTATAAATGAACTTCAAGATCATGTGTTGTCGATAGAAATCCGTTTCACACTCTTCAATGCATAACTAATATAATGCTGACAGGATGGATAAAGTAGCTAGGAATATGCTTAAATATATATTAACCTAGCTAGTAGCTAATTGCTAGTGGATGGAGTTCACATTCATTATTGAGCTTCCTTCTATCAAATGCTGTGAATCTTGGATAAGATTTTTTGCCCACAAGTATCATTTCCGGCCAAGCCATGTGTCATCATATCATATCCTTACACCACTACTTGTTATCAACTACTATCCCACAATCATATCATATGTGCCTTGCATTGTGACTATATTAAGTGTTACTACGATAGATCATGGAGCTTGCATGATTTGAGATCAACATACATACATTTTTTTTATACCATGAATTGGTCTAGCTAGGATATGATGATAAAAAAAAATATACAATCACTATTCGATTGCATAAATTCAGCTCTATATATATAATTGTAATAGTTGTGGTCGCTATATAATGTTTTAGTTAGACATACAAAGTTTTAACATTTCCATTTAAGATCTTTAACACTTTATATTGATGTACGATTAAACTTCAATTCGTGATAAGGAAAGATTTAAAAAAAAAATGTTTTACCAACTTTTCTGATGGCCTGGTAAAGTGGTAATGATGTGGGCAGCCCAAAAATCAAATTTTATATACATGGAATTTGATGATTCCCTAATTTTGCACATTCTACTATAGTAATATTTTACATGAAACTAGTTATCTAACTTTAATATGCTAGGAAATTCACCAAAAACAACATTTTTCCGTTGGCTCAACCCATGTTTTCAAAAAGTTGTTCTTTAATAAAACTAAATAATTTATGGAGCATCCTTAATACCAACAAGTGGACAAAAGTCACAAAACTAAAGATAAGAATGCTAAAATCGATAACAGTCATCAATTGGAATTCATGTATAGTAACTCCAAGCACTATATAATATAAATGTTGTTTTCAAAAAAATATATATATAATATAAATGTTATGTACTCCTAATGTTGGGAGTTGATAAATTGACATTTATAAATTTAAGGAAAAAAAAAATTTGTACACACCAAATTCCTAGGCACTCTGCTTAATTTTCAAATGTTTACACTTGTTTTTTCCCAAACTCTCTATATAGAACTAAGCTAAACATAAATAGAAAGGATTAATTGATAGACGAAATTGCCTTCTGCAAATTCAGAAAAGCCTTCTCATATCGTACGAATCCCATGAACCAAAACTCGAAATTGTCTTTCGTCACTACTTGAATGTACTTCTGAGATGGTTTATCCACGTTCGCACTTGGATTAGCTCGCTGAATCTTCTTCACTGGAATAATAACCTGCTTAATTCAATTCTTTAATTATGATTATTGACGTTATAATTAAATTGAAAAAAGGTAGGTAGAGAAGATGGAGTAGTTGGAACTAACGAACCTTGTATGGTGTTCTAAGGACGCCGCCGGTGGGACAAGGAAGAACGATGGGTCGTTCACTGCAAAACGCCACTTTCTCCGTAGAAACAAACAGAATTCCGGCGATAGGACCGGCCGTGGTTGACAAGTAGCACTGCGAAGCCTTGAGCAACTTCTCCTCGTCGCTAACGTTAAATATGTGCCTGAACATTTGTCTTCTTCCACCTTCTTTTATTATTTTTGCCCCCAGGCTCAATTTCCCTTTCACTGTCTCCGACAACCTCGGACTCATCTTCACTGCATTTTTATTTTAATGTAAAATGTTAATTAAGAAAGGAATGGATGAAATTAAAGAGAAATTCAAGCCTTAATAAATAAATTTACTGTTAGAAATAAAAATAAATCTTGATAAAAAGAATTACCATGCTCTCGGATTCTGTAAGCATAACTCCGGACCTTCCTCCTGAACTTCTTTTGGGGAACAATAGCAGAGTCATCCTGATCTGTATAATCCAAAATAAATAAATAAATTTTCCAGCTCTTTTGATCTGTATGTGTTCGTCACAGTATCTCCAGAAAATACAGAAAAGAAAAAGAAAAAAATGTATACTCGTTCTGAAGCTTGGGGAGTTGTCATCTGAACTCACAAAAATAGAATCATCATCATCATCTTGAGAGAAAGAAGAGTGTCTCTCTGAGATTGTCTCTACTGATGACGCCATGATTGAAGGACTTGTAGAAAACTGATCTTCAAACTGATGATGATTATCGATCTTCATCTTCAATAATGGAATCGTCACAAAAAAATAAAGCTTTTAATTTTCTCGTCGTTTTTTCCCTGGCTCTGAAGACTGAGATGAGATAATTCTAATTCTGGGGACACGGGTGAATCAAATTGTTGCGAAAAATAGAAGCTTAATTAGTGCATGTGAATGGAGCTAGGACGGAATTAAGGGCATATTTAACCTGACGGTCGGCGCGGACTGTACGTACATGTTATTAATTAATATTAATATAATTTATAATAAAGCCCTGTAACTTTTCCCTTGTTTTCGTTAGACAGTCAAAGATTCTTTTTGTTTTTTTTCTCCATTTCCACACCAAATGCTGTGGCAGTTTGGCCTATGGGACAAATTCTAGAACATTAATTTATTAAGCTAAGGCTGCTCTTTCTGTGAAGCTAAGGCTAACTAATCCATTATATTGCTATCAATTATACACGCACATTATTGTTTCCAATCAAATAATTTGTATTTTTATATGATATTATGTATCTAATATACAGAATCAATATGTCATCTATGTCCAACATAAATTGATTTATCTTCTTATGATTCTCTGTCAACTAAAATACTTAATTCAAAATATACTTTCGAATAGCATTTGTACTGTGACATTACCGTAAATAAAAAAATAACTTAATTTAGTTTTATTAGGCCAGGGTTACTTTTCTTATATACACGACTATATATACAAAGTCTTTGCGCATGCAGCCTAATAAATACGACTGACCCCATAACTAATTGACAATATTTGAGTTTGTATCATACAATGTGACTAACATTGAAAAGGACAACATATATAAGGCTGTGAATGGATGGATAATGTGGAAGTTTCCTCTCTTCATCACCATTTCTGTATCTCTGATCTACTGATATTTAAACCTATAAACACGCACAGTACTATATATTATACACACGTCAATTTATGAAGAAAAGTATATATGTGGAGGGAATAAAACTAAAGATATGGCCATCAAGATGGAATTCAAAGCAAGCACTCCTTGATAGAACAACTAACCTAACTTCAAATCAAAATTCTAGAAAGACCAAATGTATGTTGACTTTGATTTTACAACGTATGGTTTGTAGTTATTACTAATAAATGCATTTACATATGGTTTCCATTAATATTATTAGCTCCCAGCCGCCGTGGGAACTTAATTGACTTCCATTTTTGTAGCTCATCACTCACCTATATCATCTAGTTATATTAGAAGTATATGGACAGTTTTCCTGTGATTCTTCTGGATTATCAGTTTGGTGTTCCTCGACCACCGGACCACGTATGGGTGATTGTATTTTTTTATTGAGATTTTCATTTTCGTTTGATTAAAAAAAAGTCCTTTATACTAAATACAGAATTGCCAACTACTACATAGTGTGATGACACTTCAATTATCATTTTAAATGAGTAGTCGCAAAATTGAATCTGGTGGGGGCATTGATTCAGATTGACAAAATATATAACGGATACTAACTTATAAAGAAAAATGGAGAAAAAAAAATGTAAGAATTTGTAAATTAAAGTATTTGATTGATCTAAATGGGAGGTAGATGAGGATTGGATGAGGTAAAAGGTTGAACCCATGGACAATTGGACAAGCTAAGAGGGCTAAGAAACAAAAGTTGATGGATCAATGGACTTGAACCTGGTAATCTCATCTGGGCTTGTTGAAGTGGGCCTTAAAATCCAGACTGCAGAAATGAATAATAATCTAATCTACACTGGTACTACACTCCAGTAAAAGTCTTCTTTATCGTCAATTCGCTTTGATTTTCAACGATCCTCTTCTAATCTAATGTTATGTGGATCTTCCCTTCCCACTGATGCTGTTGTAGCTGAATACTCCGGAGTATAGTTTCAGTGTCGAGTTAGGGTTTTCAGGAATTCGCAGCCAATTTCTACCAGATCTAAATTAAATGGTGACGAAAGAGGCGAAAGGTACGGCGGCAATGGATCTGCCGGCGGCCACGCCCGCCCTGACTCTGCAATCCGCCCTCAAGTCCCTCAAGCTGAAGACGAAGCAGCAGGAGGTGCTGATACGGGTGACGATCCTGTGCTTGGTGTACGTTCTGGCCTTCATCACGCGCCTCTTCAGCGTTTTGAGGTACGAGAGCATGATCCACGAGTTCGATCCCTACTTCAATTACCGGACCACTCTCTTTCTCACCGAGAAAGGCTTCTATGAGTTCTGGAACTGGTTTGATTCCGAGAGTTGGTACCCGCTCGGTCGGATCATCGGCGGCACGCTTTACCCGGGCCTCATGGTTACCGCTGCCCTCATGTACTGGACAATTAGGTTCTTCAGGTATTGAAAATGTACCAATTTGGCTCATTTACGTTCACAAGTTTGTTTCTTTTTTATAATGTTGACATCTGGATAAAGCATCTGATTCCTAATCACGTGATGTATGATCCACAGTGTGGCATTGGCGTCATAGATATGGTTGTTGATCATGGATTTCTGATTCGAATTTAGCTTTATGTAAAGTTTAGAAAATGGGATCTACTTCAATTAGCTGAAATTGAAAGGGAAGAAGAGTAAATGAGGGGTTTGTGTTTAAGAGTAAAAGTGAACATTTTTACTTTATAGGGATGTTATTCATCAAATACAGCTGAATGTTAATAAAAGAAATGACAAGGATAAAGAAATGAGATTTTAAAAAATAAATAATAATCATCATTTCTGGCGTTTTGTTTTTCTTTATTTTTGCCATTTCACTGTAAAAGGTGTGAACTTTCTACTTAGTTGGCTATAAAATATCAAGACTAGTAAATGATTTAGTGATATGGTAGATTGGAATACACACTAGCTACAATATATGCTTAATTTTGTTTTGAAAACAACTTACCAAAAACTTCATGAATGTTTGCAGGTTTGCGGTCCACATTCGTGAGGTCTGTGTGCTGCTTGCACCATTCTTTGCTTCCAACACCACTCTTGTGGCATACTTCTTTGGAAAAGAATTATGGGATTCTGGTGCTGGACTTGTAGCCGCAGCATTAATTGCTATTTGCCCGGGCTACATCTCACGGTCTGTGGCAGGGTCATATGATAATGAGGGGGTTGCCATTTTTGCCCTTTTGCTTACTTTCTATTTATTTGTCAAGGCGGTGAATACAGGATCACTTGCTTGGGCTCTTGCCTCAGCTTTTGGGTACTTCTACATGGTCTCAGCTTGGGGTGGCTATGTCTTCATCATTAATTTAATCCCACTCTATGTGTTGGTTCTCTTGATTACTGGGAGATACTCAATGAGGCTATATGTAGCTTACAATTGCATGTATATTTTAGGAATGTTGCTTGCAATGCAGATTCGTTTTGTGGGTTTTCAGCACGTACAGTCTGGAGAACATATGGCTGCGATGGGAGTGTTTTTCTTAGTGCAGGTATCAATTCTTTCCCCTTTGTTTGGATAGTTTCTTAAGAACATCTTAGGCGTTGATCATGCACTTTCTGGATATATTCTTGGTATTTCTTTTCTATATGCTAATGAAACAGTAATTCTTGGCCTTTTTCTTCATCTACATAAATGTTAGGTTGAGTTAGTGTTAATGAGTATTACAAATGTCTGATCTTTGTGCAGGTATTTTACTTCTTGGATTGGGTGAAGCACCAATTGAATGATCAAAAGTTGTTTCAAGCTTTCCTGAGAATTACAGTGACTAGTGCAGTTGGTTTGGGTGCCATTGCACTTGGAGTTGGAACTGCTTCTGGATATATCTCTCCATGGACTGGTCGGTTTTACTCTCTCCTGGATCCAACTTATGCAAAAGACCACATCCCTATAATTGCATCTGTATCCGAACATCAGCCTACAGCGTGGTCATCTTTCATGTTTGATTTCCATATATTGCTTATACTCTTCCCTGCTGGACTCTATTTCTGCTTCAAACGACTATCGGATGCCACAATTTTTATAGTGATGTATGGTCTCACTAGCATGTACTTTGCTGGAGTCATGGTTCGTCTAATTCTTGTTGCTACACCTGCTGTATGCCTTATTAGTGCAATTGCAGTCTCTGCCACTGTAAAAAATTTGACTCAGCTGGTCAGGACAAAACCCAAAGTTGCCCATGGTGGTTCTGGAAAAGGATCAGCCAGTGGAAAGGCTTCATCTAAGGTGACATCCAGCACTAGTAACACTATAGTTTGATAATTTCTTGAATTAGTATTGCTGAATTTTCTCCATAGACTTCTCTCTCTAGCTAATGTCACTTTTATCAGCATTTCTGTGGTTTATGCTACAGTTTTATTTTCGCTTCTATTTGTATTATTGAAATTTCTTGTTCTCTATATACCTCCCTCAACCAGAGACTATCATTTAACCTTCCATGCTGATTAGTGATTAATAGTATCCCTAGGGTGGTTTGCTCTCTTCCATCTCTTTTCAAGTGAATTATGCATCTTGCTTTGAGTTTTCTTTGCTGGTATGCATATTCAGAAATATTAGTTCCCTTATCATATTGTTATTTTGTATAATCCTCTAACAGGCTTCACTTGATCTATCTCTGCCATACCAAAGAAATGGTGCAATTGCTTTGCTCCTTGGTGCTTTTTATTTGTTGAGTAGATATGCAATCCATTGTACCTGGGTGACATCAGAGGCATATTCATCTCCCTCAATTGTCTTAGCTGCAAGGGGCGCCCATGGAAATCGGATCATCTTTGATGACTATCGTGAAGCATACTTTTGGTTGAGACAAAACACTCCTCAAGATGCTAAGGTGATGTCTTGGTGGGATTATGGTTATCAGATCACTGCAATGGGAAACAGGACTGTAATTGTTGACAACAACACCTGGAACAACACACACATTGCAACTGTTGGACGAGCAATGTCATCTTATGAGGATGAAGCATATGACATAATGAGATCCTTGGATGTAGATTATGTTTTGGTTGTATTTGGAGGTGTCACTGGGTATTCATCTGACGATATAAACAAGTAAGTGATTTGTGTTTTCAACATGTCCAGATAGGGTGCTATCTAGTGTCAAATGTGTGTGTGTGTGTGTGTACACGTTCTTCGAAGTGTCAAAATATATAGTGAGAGTATTCCAAAAATACCCATTTCAATTTCTTGATGCATTGGTTTTGGCTGGGCAAGTGGCTACAATATATTACCTGCCTGCTCTGGGACAACTGTTACTTTTTATTAGGTCATTAGGTGTAAAGGATAGACCTATATACTGTGTGAATGTTATAAAAGATCAGACCTAGTTTGCAAGGCTTTTACATTAGTTCTTTGTATGCTAAGGAAAAACAGTTAATCAGATTATGCTGATGAAGAATAGTTCATATTTTCATTTCATATTTATTTTACATAATTCTTATTTTCTCCCATTCCATTGCTTACCTGCAATTTCTTATGTCTACATGCCTACACTTTAAATTGGATGAAATTTGTATTCAGGTTTCTTTGGATGGTAAGGATTGGGGGTGGAGTGTTTCCTGTAATTAAGGAACCAGATTATCTTGTCAATGGGGAGTATCGTGTTGACAAAGGTGCTGCGCCAAAGATGTTGAACTGTCTAATGTAAGTTGTCCCCTTGATTATATATAATACTTAATGGAGTATTTCATTGCTTTGTATTAGGTTTGCCTACTTCTATCCCCATATAAATCTGGTTTCCTACAACAGATTGTTTTATACTCTTGTGATTGTGGTTAGGTACAAGCTCTGTTATTATCGCTTCGGTGAGCTGACAACAGAATATGGCAAACCTCCAGGGTAACTCTTAATGCATACTTCTCTAGTTCTCAGAAGTCATCTTTGCTTTCAGCTCCTCCTCCTCATCAAATCACTATTGCTTTCTCGTCCACATGACCTTTAAAACTTTTGCATTGCATTACCTACCTTTTCTTGTGATAGATACAACCTGCAAATTAAGGTTCCAACTTTTTTCATTCTCTTCAAATTGTGTTTCTAACTTATTGCATTCTCCTTTTCTTCTAATAATAGATACGACCGAGCAAGAGGAGTTGAAATTGGAAACAAGGACATAAAGCTCGAGTACTTGGAAGAGGCATTCACGACATCAAATTGGATTGTCAGGATTTACAAAGTGAAGCCACCCAACAATAGATGGTAGTTTGCTCCTGCTCCTTAGAACAATAGATGGTAAAAAAAAAAAAATCGAACTCCTTTGCCCACTCTTCCTGCGGGATGGACATGTCATATGAGTGCCTGAGTTTTTACATACATTAGAGATAGATACCATTTTCTTTCTTGCTTCTGTGACCCTCATAGACTCCTTTTTGCAGGTTAATAGTATGTTCTTAGTAGACTAATTAAATTAAGGTAGTACATCATGAAATGGGTTGTACTGATTTTGTAGTTTCCTTTGAGCATTCTGTGATTTACTTCAGTCCCATTTCCGAATCCTTATCTTCCTCGGAGATAATTATGTTAAATTGTGTCGTCTATACATTTTCACCAATGTCACGTCATCTAATGTTTTGGTAGGTCCAACATTTTGCTTTCATAGTGACCCTAGTTGGTAAAAGACTACAATCTATAACCCTAGGTGGTAGAGGATTATAAAGTGTGTATTATTGAGCAGTTCACAAGTTTTTACCTTAGTCAATAAAGGACTATAAGGTTGTCTATAACTGAATAGTCTCAATAAATACCTCTTATAAAAAGTCAATATAAATTTTGTAATTACCCGATTAATTAAGGTGAGGTTGCCTTAGTGTATTGCTTCAATTCTTATCCAACAGCTACCCACATATGTATTTATCCAATGTATTGCTTCAATTCTTATCCAACGGCGACCCACATATATATATGACTATGTATCTAAAACAATGGAAAGGAAAATGAATTATAAAATCTAATGAAAAATTGACCATAGTTTAAGCCTAATTGGATATAGTCTTCTAAATATTTGCTGGCCAGCACAGCATTCCTAAGACGCCATAAAAATAAAAATAAAAAATAAAAGTTTCTACTCTGCTGGACCTCCTGACTTTGACCCGTCCCCCAACACTCCAATTATTATACCATGGATCAGGACCGGTAACTACAAACACATCATATTTTAACAACATATTGTGTGTATGTACTTAACATATTATGCATGGTTAAAAAAATCGCTAGGCGCTCGGGGACGCCTAGTATCTAGGGTGCCTAGGCGGGGATTAATCGGCGCCTAGACGCCTGTGTATTTTTTATTTTTTAAAAATTTGTTTAAATTTTTAAATTTTTAAGACTTGATAATTATGAACTATTTAAAACTTTAATTGTTAATACTAAAATATTAAATATTAATCTAAAAACATCTAGAGTTTGAACGATTTAGGGTTATTTTGCTCAAAACGATGTCGTTTTGAGTGAAATAACTCATTTTAAAAAGAAGGGAGCAATAACTAATCGACTGACTAGGCGACCTAGTCGATCGCCTAGACCACCGATTATGGTGATACGCTAGGCGGACGGCCAGCGGCTAGGCACCGATTAATCAGTGGCGGGATTTTTGCAACACTGATATTATGTGTTGGTAACTTCATGTTTTGTGTTCTCAAGACAAACTATTAAGGTATAGCATATGACAACTAACATAATCTGATGTTATTTTGGACTAAGGTCTACAATACAAAATAAATCCTGGTCTATGGTACAATATGCTCTAACACACGCAAGGTTTGTTCTAAATAAAGAATTATGGTTATACGTCATTACATCTCAAATATAACTTTATTATCCCAAAAAGTGTTTACTTCTAATTAATTGATTCTTTACTTTGTATTTTATGTAATTTGAGTACGTGCACTAATCATTCACATTTTATGAATCAGACGTTAACATGTTTGTCGAAAATGTACGTAATGTGTTGTGTCCTTACCGTAACCGGATGACTTTCACAACTCAAATTCCATTAGTTTTTTGTTTTTTTTTTTATACTACTGATCATAGCTACTTTCTAAAAGAGTCAACTAGTGCTACTAAACCACAAGAACTTTGCCCTTAAATTTCATTAATTAGTTGAAATAAAAAGGTTAATTGACAATGAAACTAAACCCCACGCACGCACTTTGAGAAGTTCATCAAATCAGTTTGCAAAAAACCAATGTTTTCAGTGCACTAAGAAAACGTTTAGGATACCCACAAAACAATGGCATTATTTAGTTACCTTATTAACTAATTTTAGCTTATTTGATTATTATTAATTGTTTGACTTAATTAAATAGTCACTATATTTGACTAATTAGCTTTTTATAACAATTTATTGCTCTAAAATGTTAAAATTCAAAAAAGTTGCTCAAAATAACTTTTTGGATAAACTTTTTGAGAAGTTATTTTATATGCCAATTTATTAAACATCTTTCAACAATTATTTAATGCTATCAACTAGTCAAACCCGCTAACTCAATGAGCTAACAATTATTTACTAAACACCCCAATTTAATTTCTTGAATTAAGCACATAGATAAAAACCTAGGAAATTAAAACAGCGAACCATAAACTATATCTACTAGGAATATTATTGGCACTTTGATTAGCCCGCAGCTGTTTCCAGCAACAGGTAACCTTTTTGCATATATATATATTCATGAGCTGAGCTGAGATCAAATAAGAAATATATTTTGTGATCGAGTACGTGTCTTAGCTTTAATTCGATCGAATTCCTCAATGGGGGTTAGTAGCTCTATTACATTGAAAGTGATATTGGTGTTGGCGGTGCTTGTTGTGGCGGTACAGCCTCCTCCTTGTGGCGCTGCAACTGACCGGCTAAGCACAATACTCCGGTCGGCGGTAGACAAGGACGGAGAAGATGAAAATTCCGGAGGCACAAAATGGGCGGTTCTTGTGGCCGGTTCAAATGAATACTGGAATTACCGTCATCAGGTGAATATATAGCTGGTTGTTATATATAATATATTATTATTAATTAGCGTAACAGGGCGGATTAATTAATTGAATTGCATGTATGTATGTTTGTGGATGTAGTCGGATGTTTGCCATGCATATCAACTTCTGAAAAAGGGAGGGTTGAAGGATGAAAATATAATAGTTTTCATGTACGATGACATTGCAAATAATGAAGAAAATCCAAGAAAAGGAGTGATAATTAATAGTCCAAATGGTAGCGACGTGTATGCTGGGGTGCCTAAGGACTACACGGGTGAAGAAGTGAACACGGACAATTTTTTTGCAGTGCTTCTGGGAAACAAGAGCGCCGTCGTGGGTGGAAGTGGCAAAGTACTTAACACGAAAAACAAAGATGTCATCTTCATTTATTATGCCGATCATGGAGCTCCTGGATACGTTGGTCAGTACACTTAATGTTCATCCAATTTCATAATTTTATACTACTCCGATCCGTATTATTTAGCAACAAGCTATGCTAAGCTAGCTAGAAACATATAATATAATTATTATAAGTCTTTGATTTTGCAGCTATGCCATCCGGCTCAGATCTTTATGCCGATCAATTGATTGCTGTTTTGAAGAAGAAACATGAAGCTGGAACCTATAAAAAGATGGTAATTATGAACAGATACTGCATTGTAATAGAGTCATCAGTAGTATTTAAAAAAAAAAGAATATATATATAATGATGATTGAGGCATTAATTGTATGGTAATGATATATAAATGCATGCATGCATGCAGGTTATCTATATAGAAGCATGCGAGAGTGGGAGTATGTTTGAAGGATTATTGCCTGATGATTGGAACATTTACGCAATGACAGCAGCCAATACAGAGGAGAGTAGTTGGGGTTGGTATGTATAAAATGCATTCAGTTTATATATAATCTTTTATTTATTTATTTATAATATTGATGAAAGAGCATTTATATATATATATATATATATATATATATATATAATCTTTTAATTTAATTACCAGGTATTGTCCTGGTGAAGAACCTGCACCCCCACCAGAATACACCACGTGCTTGGGAGATTTGTTCAGTATTGCTTGGATGGAGGATAGGTATATATATTTAATATATATATATATATTGTAATTGGATGTGATCTATATATATACATGCATATATGCAGAATTGAAGATTATTGTTTAATTTCTTCCATCTTTTTCTTCAACTTAATTAATTATCTTGCTCATCATCACTCAGCTCGATCGCTAGCTAGCTAACATATATATATATATATATATATATATATATATATATATGTAATTGTAGGTTGTAATATATAAAATTGAATGTTTTGTATTTGCAGTGATTGTCACAACAGGAAGAAGGAGAGAATCGAAGAGCAATTCGAGAGGGTGAAGTACAGAACCTTTAACAATGGAACAGAAATGGGGTCTCACGTAAAGGAGTATGGGAACATGGATATAAGAAAGGACAAGCTTTCAAAGTACCAAGGATATGTTGCAGCTGATTCTAAACACTGCTGGGTCCCTCCCACTAATAATGTTAATGTTGCCACCATGCCCATGCCTGGGGGTGTTCATCAAAGGGACGCTGAGCTTCTCTACCTCTGGGAGAAGGTATGTACGTAGTTGATTATATACATATGGGTTCAATTATTTCATCCGGTCCATTATCTCACCTGTAATTATAATTAATAATTAAGCTAAATGTGGTTGAATAATATTATGTATGTGTAGTACAAGAGACTAGGAGACAAGTCGGAAATGAAGGAGAAGGTCTTAAAGGAGATAGGTGAGAAGATGCAACTCAGAGCACATATAGATGGGAGTGTTGCTGCAATTGGAGATTATCTATTTGGTACACAAAAAGCCCATTCCATTCTCAAATCTGTCAGGAAAACCGGCCCTCTGGTTGATGATTGGGAATGCCTCAGATCAATGGTACTATACTAACCAATTCAATGCCCTATTTTTATTCCATCTCCACGCCACTATATATAATATGTATGTATGTGTTCAATTAATTGGCAGGTGAAGATATTTGAGGAACACTGTGGGGCATTGGGAGAATATGGAAGGAAGCACATGAGAGCATTTGCAAACATTTGCAACAATGCCATCTCCTTAGCTGCCATGGGGAAGGCCTCCATGGCTGCTTGTGATGGCCATAGCGCTCAGTAATCCCTTTTAAATATAATAATTACCCTTCATATGGAATGGAATAATGAAATGTATATGTAACTAGTATTATACCCGTGCGGTGCACGAACTATAATTATTCACGTCTCAAATAAATTTAATTGTTATATCTAATAATATTACATCTCACACCAAGTCAGTCAATGGTATAAGAAAATATATTATAACAATAATTATACAATAATTATATAAATCTCCTAATATAACAATAATAAATAATTATCCTAATATTTTAAACATTGTTCTTTATTTTATATATATAATAATAGTTTTGATTGCATACCAATTACTTAATATTACTAATATTGAAATACGTTAGCATTAAACTTTGCAAAATTTATTATTAATAATATTAATATAATTTTGGACCATTAAAGTCCTAATATAAATGAATTAACTAACGACACTTACTGACATAAGAATAAAATTACAAATGACTAGAACATCTTATAGTAAATGATAAAATATATACTCCGTATAATCTAAAATATATACTCGGTATATATAAACATACTCCGTATATATAGGGGCATAGGGCTGCAAAGAAAAAAAAACCAAAGCCCATCTTTCCTTATAGCCCAACTATAAATACCCAGCCCACCCATTTCAACCCGTCAAATTATTGTGTGGACCATGGTCTACACATTGATGTGTGGACCATAATAAAATGTACATTTTTAATGTACTAAATGTACATTATTTTTATCTAAATGTACATTATTTTTGTGTTGAGTGTACATTATACAAAATAATGTACATTCAGCACACAAATAATGTACATCCCATGAATATAATGTAAATTATTTTTATACTGAATGTACATTATTTTTATATTGAATGTGCATTATTTGATAGTATGGTCCACCCAATAATGATTGTTTCAACCCAACTCCTCTCATTTTCCGGTCGTCTTCCTCCTATTCTCTGCGTATCACTCTCTCATCCGAAATGGAAATGAAACCATAGAAATCCAGAATACGCTCCAATCCATGATCAGCTCCTTAACAAAGTAACCCCATACCCGCTGCTTCTAATTCCCTCACTTCACCATCGTTAAACCATTATAGAAAACTGCATACTGTCTAAGCACTAAACTGGTTCGATTAAGAGATATCGACTTCCATGGCTATAGAGACAGAGTCTATAGCATCTGGTATGTTTTAATTAATTTCTACCAACAAATATATACAATTTTAGCTCATTAGATTGAAACCATAACTCCTTCATTTACAGATCTACCTCATTGAACACCAACAAAGGAATACATGTGTGGAAAAACACATGAAGCAGACCAAGGAGTACATATAGAGAGGTTACAAATTGCAAAAGCTTCTCTCAAAACGAACAGAGAAAGATCTAATAAAGATAAGTAGATTTCTACATATTTGACATACAACTACTTATGATTATAAAAGCAAATAAAAAAATAACTATATCCTGTAAATAAAGGTTTTTTCAATTATAATTATAACCGTAAATATATCATAAATAACAATATACAAATAATTATAATAATAAGAATAAGAATTCGTACATACAAAAAAATGTATTACAAAGACAAATAGAAGGATAAATAATATTTACATTTAATAAAACAACACAAATACTAATAATAAAAATACTGATAATAACAGTATAATAACATCTGGAAAATAAAAATATTAATCAAATTAAAAACAAAATTGAAAAAAAGTAATATATAAACATAACAATAGCCCAAGTTCTGAATACCTATATTATTTTCCCTACCACATTAGCCCAAATCTGGAAGCCCATACCCGACCCAATACAGCCCACCATATAAATACCAACAACCCATCAAACGCTCATCAGCTCCGCCCTTTTCGTTCGTCGTCTTCTTCGCGCAGATGTCCGAAAGCCTAACTCACCCGTCACAAATGGAAACAAGGCCAAATACACGTCCCTAAAACCTCAGTTTTTCACAAATTGCAGCAAAAAGACACACGGTTCGTCAAGAATCCAAGATTTAAAGACCGGAAAGCGATTTCAACTGCATTGCGATTTGAAGAATTCAGATGCGATGCAAGGATCATACAGCACTTTCTCATCAGTATAGGGTAATCTGTTCCCTTTCTCCGTATATTAGATCTACGGACCTCTATTTGAGTTTGAATTTAACTGACGGGAAGGAAACCATTTCTATTCATAATTTGCGAATTTTATTTTATGGTATTGATTATTAGTTACTTTTTTTTTTGTCCCAAGCCCTAGCTAATATCTTCCCAGGTCAAATCTAAGTACAGGCACGGAGAGAAGCAGAACACAGACAGAGCTGCGCCACATATGATGCAAATTTATACTTATAAAGATAAGTTTTCTCAATATATATACAATACCTGTTCTAATAATTGTTCTTTATGCTATATCTGAGATGTTTAATACCAATACATATATCATAAATGTATATATGAATTTCAAAAAATAGGGGGAATATAAAAGATAAGTATTACGGGGTACAATAATTGTTGATAAAATTATCTATCAAATTACTTCATTGTGAGAATAAATTGCCTGAGAAGCTGGACAACAAATATCAATAGTCCTATGAACATAAGTGATCTCCCTACATGCAATTAATAGGAAATTTCATACTGTCAGCAAATTTCATACTGTCAGCAAAAGTGATCTCCCTACTTTTTATTGTAATGATAATCACACTGAAGAGGCATACTTTTGTACACATACACTTCCGACTCAAAATGGATTAAAATAATGTAAACAATGTCTTTGAGATCAGTTAAAAAACATATGAAATATAGCTGTATGTAAGTTTACCTTTATTTGAATGCTCATATTTTCTCTTGGAACCAATAATTGTTGAATGCTCTAACTTCATTATTTTCTTCCAAATTGTTGCTTAGAATCTACATTTGAATGGTGAAAGTGAATTTGAAGAAAGATTTCCTTACTCCCTTCAAAGAATTGGCAATTTATATTAGATTAAATGCATTGGTAATGGTAGTATAATAATTACTAATACTCTTTTACTCAAAAAGCATTCCCTATTTTATTGGGAATAAGAGTGGTCTGCATTTTTCATTTCAATGTAAAATTATTGAACTGAATTGGTTCTGTAGTTCTGAATATAATTTTTTTTATTCATACAACTTCTTCATAGAATTAATATATACAAAATACATAAATATATATATAGGCACATATATAGATATACGTATTCATTAGCTAAATTTGTCCATAACACTATAAACTGATCAGAATCAGTAACTTTTGGCTTATCACTTTTGCAGGTAAAAGAACAGAGATGATGATACAAAAAGGTGATACAGCAGGGTCTATGGTTAAGAGCAGGGTCTATGGGATTCAACTATGAGCAGAAAATTGGCNCTGTCAAGGATCCTAGCCCTGCAGAACTGCAGCAGCAGTATCACAGGTTTGACTGAAGTGATGACGTAATGTTGTACTACAAAAGACTTGAATAATTAAAAATGACTCCATTAAATGAAATATGGTACACCATTGGTATAATAAAAGAACACTTTGAACTCATTCCATAGTCCATTACAGTCTAAGCTTCTTGCCAATTATTATAATTTGATACATGTCCATTGGTTAACTGTTCTTTTACAGTCCATTAGATATTGTCGCACAAATTAAATTCCAATTTACATCTGATTTTGGTTTTGGGTTTTGAATGCACTTATTGGTATACTAATTTACATGTAATCACATTGGGATACTATGATTATTTCAGCGAGTTGCATTAATCGTACTTAAGTTGAATTCAATATCCATTATATTCTAATTAATGTGACTGTATACTCTCTAACTATTTATGCAGACTGCTCAAAATACCATTAGTAATGCATGCTACCTATTTCAGTTTGCACTTCAGCTTAGGTAAGTGACTTACCAATTTACTACTAAATTATAAATTCAGTTAAATGTCACTGTGCTGAGTATTTATGCTCAAAGAAAAAAATACTGGACTTAACATTCTACTCTGTTAGACATACCCTATTTTAATTACTTTAATTCAAATAATACAGGTTTAAACTTATTCCAATACTCTTAGAAATTCATTACCTCTTAACAGGCAAATGGGAGCTCCATCAATTTGCTGACAGGTACATGCTCTTCTTCATATAGAAAGCTATCATTTTACATTTAAAAATTCATTAGGCTTGCTTTAATTAAAGAAGTATAAAATAGTATACACAAATAAGATAAAAGTAAATTAAACATTAGAATTATATCACAACACTCAACAATGCAAGAACACATGAACAACAATTCAATATGCATACATTACATAAATAATCCTATCTACATAAAGTACTGAACAATTGCATTTTGTAGAGAAGGTATTAGTCACTATGTATTCCTTCATTTTTTTAATCCCATAAATGAGTTACTGTTTTTTTCACATATTGGAAGGCAGCCCCCAAAAAATAAAATTAGAGGCCATAGATATTACTTGGATCTACTTTGCTTTGCTTCAAAATGAATAGGATCTGAGATAAAGAATCAACACAAATTTGTTTTAAAAACACCAAAAATTACAAATAAGAAGTGTATACCTTTCCCATGTACTCTGGCTACAAATAGATTCTTGACGTTTTCCCTTGCCAGGATCTAATTCGGAAGGCTGCTTTCCCTTGACGTTTTCCCTCTCCGGCGAGGCTTCCGGCATCACTGCTGCCCTGCAGCCTAGTTCGGTCACCAATTCAGATTCCTCTACCAAAATGTATTTATAGAACTCCATGGATGGCAGATATGAATGTATCCTATTAATGATAACCCATCGGTATCTTCAATAATATCTGCATTGATACACAGCAGCCGGCATTGAAAGGATTGAAATCGAAATACGAAAGGGTTTAAGCAACTTTCGATAAAAAAGTATTAATAGCCTAACGTTTTACGAAAAAAAGTATAAATATAATTAAGTTTGTTACCTTTCAGACTTCTATCTATCACAGGATTTTATAACCTAACGTTTTACCCCTAAAACGGCGGCGTTTAATTGTGGGCGGGAACCGTTTAATTGTGGGCGGGAACTTTTACCAAATTGCATTAACTGCTCTTCTTATGGCTATTTTATATTAGAAATAATATATTAAAATAAAGGGTTGATTGAGGTTCCTATTCTCTCTCTTTTTCTTTTACATATGTGATGGCCTCTGCTCTTCTTCTTTCTTTTTTTTAATCCCAATTCCCAAAAATAGCAAATATGCCTGGCCGGAAGGTGGCGGTGACCGGCACCTATTGATGATAAAATGTTTAAAAAAAAAAAAAAAAGTTTTCAGATCCCTTAGCAAGAACAGAACTTTTGCTTACGCATAAAACCTTGCAGGATCTCTGTTGTTTCTACACAATGGAGATACATACGATGTGTATTCCCTCTTTTCTCCATGAAATTCTCATCATTTTCCTTTTCCTAATCAAAAATCAAAACTCGTTTTTCCCGTGCTTTTGTACAGATGGGATTTCACTGCGGGGCCGCATTTATCTATTCAACAACTGAGTTGAATGTGTCACGTTTGGCGAGCCCAGGGCCTGCAAACTTTACAAACAAACAGTCCCTGTGATTCTGTGAAGGAGCATCAGCACGCAAAATTAGTTTACCTTCTTTTCTTGGTTCCACATTACTTCTGCATCCTGAAATCAACACAAGGTTTGGGCTTTTCTTGGCATGCTCCCTCAGAATGGCTTTCACCAACCAATTTTCTTGGCTCATCCCTGCCCCAGCATCATCTTCACCATCTCGGCTTGGCTTGTATTCATTATTCCTTAACCCCACCCAATACTCCGAGCTTGTCAGAGAGAGAATCAATCAATCGATTTCACCTTCATTGCTTTTCTTTGAGCTTTCTATGCTGATGTCCGAATTCAAACTTGGTATTCCTTTTTTAGATCCTCCAGTATTGGGAACAGAATCTGTTCTACGTGCACGTTTTCTTGGTTTCCTGAGTGAGGAAGCCAAAGAACCCAAATTCAACTCTTCTAAAATAATGTTTGCAGCAGGCTTCTCCATTTTCGCACTATTCTCATCGAGAATAACATTCACTCCAGACCTTTTAGAACCAGCAGGCTTTTGCATTTTGCCAACAAAACCACTAGTAGTATCCTTGAGCTTTGATGGAGGTGAGGCAGGTGGAAATGAATTCAAATTCAAGCACAAGGAATTGGGCTGGCTATATCTCTCTCTATCTCTCAATACCAACTGTGTCATATTGCCTTGAGAGGGGTTACAAGAATTCTCCTTTGAAATTCCACGTCTGACTGGTACATGATCGTCAGAGTCTTCATCACTAGCAACTCTGCCCGCCTCCTGATAAAATTTGTTGGACCAAAAAAAAAAGCCATCAAGGAAATAACTATTACTGCAATAGGCTGCCATATAAATTGCCGCAAGATAATATACTTGAAGGTATTTCTAAACAATATTACAGATTAAGAAATTAAAAATAAGAATAAAAAAGGTATTTTGTCCAATATTGAGCTGTTCAAAATGCTGAAGAAATAATGAAAAGGTACCTCAATTTGTCCACCAGTGATCTGCTCAGAATGAGATATCTCTCCCTCTGAATCTGCCATCTCCTCGCATTCAAACTCCACATTTTCTTCTTCTTCTTCTTCTTCCTCAGAGTCACTCAACTCTTCCTGCTCCATCACAATTCCTGGAAGAGACTGGCCTGATATGTCATCAACGTTGTTTACAATATCCTTTTCGTTGGATACGGCCAATGCTTGAGCACTTGAACCAAGATTACTGCTCATTCTGTTTAAAGTACTTGTATTTGGAGACCTCACTTCAGTCTCCGAAATACTTCTCGATGCCTTTTCTAGAGCTTTCTGCTTTCTGGATGTAAGACTCAAGTGCATTTCAAGATCCGGTTCACTATAATTTCCAATAGGACTAGTGGGTTTAAGATGTGCAGCAACTAAACTATTATTCATACATGACTCGGTTCGAGAGGCATCTATTGAGCTTGGAGGTTGGGCAAGTCTTTCCCTTGGTAGTTCTGAATAAGTAGAGGGTTGGGCAACAGAGTTTGCAGTTTCTGAGACACAATTTGCATCAGCAGCTCTTTGTAGAAGTGGATGAAAGCCAAGACCACATGATGCAGAAGCTTTTCCCTTGGGTTTCAAAGCCTTGTTAAAGAAGTTAAAACCACGGTTTGTTTGGCGATAGAGACTCAGATTTAGCTGGGGTGGACTGCCTGGAAAAAAGTTGAATGAACTATATGCATTAGGACCAGAATTCAATGGATAATATAGCAATTGACCATCTTCTGGAGCCCGAAAAAGTAGTGGATGCATCTGAAGATCTGGGCCATCCTTTTCTTCCACCACTTGTCTATCCCTGAGGACTTCAGATTCATCGTCATGATGCCGTGTGCTAGTATTGCTTTCAGCAGTGATACTCCCGACTTCCACATCTCTTCTTGAACAATTGAGTCCTGTCTTTGCAGCACTTGCAACTTGCAGATCCCCATTATCTGTTGTGGCATTTACATCCTGACAAGCTTTAGCACCAGAAACCTTTGTACAGACTACACCTTGGTAGCTTTTAAATGCCGACTGTGACATAACACGAGCAGTTGGTGGAAGATTAACAGGAGGCAGCTGTGGGGCTAATTTCACTACGCGTGCAGTGCTACTTTTTCTGGCTCGATATGGCCGCATAAACACCTCAGTATTGGATGACCTGAAATCAGATATGAATGAAACATGGTTCAATGGAGAATGTAAAATGAGCAGCCTCATAAGAGAGGGATTATACAAGTAACAGCAGTACTTTAAAGAAATAGGAAACTGGTTGATTTGGGGTAGAGGATCTCTACAACCACTTTCATTTATTCTCTCTCCAACTTGAGAACCACCGATTTCTGGTGGATAAGGACGACTTTCATCTGCTAGATTTGGAATAGGATTAGTTGCCGAGATGACTGAGACACCAGCCCTTGAATCTGCCAAAAATGCCTCATGAACATAAGCTTCATCATCTTTATCCGTACAATCGTCCGCACTATTCTTGTCTTCAACAATTTTACCAATGCCATTATCCTACAAAATAAAGTCCAACTCATTTTAAGATAAGATAGTACCATGAGTCCATTACTCATGAAAGGAATCCCTCTTCTCTCACCAAAAACAGGCATACACACAATACTATATTTGTTTAGCCGACGTGGTACTTTGTTATACATTTACACTATTAAATTCAAAATATGAGAGACTTTATAAGTTTTTTGAAAGAATCAGAAACAATTATTGAATACATAAAAGCTAAAGACCATAAAAAATAATATATATTTCTGAGGACTATATGACTTCATATCTGATTTTACTAATTTTAATAATATAAAGCAGCCAATCAGGTGGGAAATTACTAATTTTAATAATATAAAGCAGCCAATCAGGTGGGAAATGTTAGTTCAGCCATGCGAACTAATATAGAAGAAAAACTATACCATTTTTTCTGATGAAGAGTGCAAACTTGCCAAAGCTGCAGCCTTGGACTTTCTTCTTTGTGATTCATATAAGCGCCGCCTTTCCTTTTTATTTGCATCTGATCTGTATGACTTCTGAGTTCCAATAGCAATACGCCATTGCCGAGGTAACAGAGAAGGATCTCTATATGGAACAATGAACTTCCACACTGACATCCAGTCAAGTTTAAACACTCTCAAACCCTGAATGATTTAGGCAATTAAGATTAGACAGCTTGGGCAAAATAGTGTAATTCTGGATTCAAAAGTTACTTTACATGCATACTTCCTCAATCCGTGCAATCTCTTCTGCGGTCAACGAGGAGTTCTTCATCCTTCGAACAGCCTACATAATCAAGGAGTAACTTCTGCAGGTAAGATTACTATGCATGATAACATTAAAACATATTTCAGAAAAAGAAGAAGAAGAAGAAGCAGGTCAATGCATGAAAATGGTCAGCTGTTGATGTTCAAGACAACTTTGATGCCATATACTGAAATTGCAGTTAATTACCTTTATTGGATTCTCAGGTGCTTTAGCTGATGAGCGGTTCTTCTGCCTGACAAAAATCTGCATAAAATATAGTATAGGAACTGCTTTTAGTAAAAGTGGTTCACAAGATACAGAACCATTAAAAAAATTTTAAAAATAAAAAATAAAATAAAATAAAATAAAAGAGAGAGAGAGAGGAGAAACAGGCAACAAAAAAGGCAATACCAGGTCAATATAAAAATCACCTGATGCTTAGATTTGCAAGGAAGAAACCGCTGTTGAATAGCTTTCCAGTCCGTATTGTATTCCATCAGTCCCAAAGCCAATAATCTACAAGACAGCAAGGTTGAACAAAATAAGATTTCAAGATTTCCATCATAATAAGTAAAAGCAGCACACCATTATATGAGACTAAATGAAAATGAAGACCATTAAATAAACATACAAATATGCTGAACAACTTTCTTATGTACCCAAAAGTAGATTGAACAAGTTTCATAGCTTCAAAAGTTCAAATCCAAAAGTTATGAACCTAATGATGCTACTTTGTGAAGAACTGATATCATGCTTTGTATCTTCAATTAGATGAAGAGTTTTTAATTAACTTGCCATTTCCAACATCTTGCAAGCAGAAGTTGGGCAACCCTTGTTTGGAATTGATATCAATGTTTTTCATAAATAAGAAGAAGCAAGTAGCCAAGTAACCTTTTCTTTTTAAAGCTGACACAAATACACAACACAACTGATATTGTTACTGTATAAGTAGAAATGCGAATAACATGAAAAATCGACTAAAATATTCCTTCAGTGATATTATATTGTATCTACTGTTGGGAATCATTTACATTGTAGTTTAGTAATGTGTCTACTTAGCCTGCATTAATCACCTTATGTTTTTTATTTTACTATTAATTCTCCTAATCACAGAAGAGCAGTGACTAGTATAAGACCAAAAGTATAAGCATTGCTAAAAGTCAATATCATTTACAGTACTAATCAATATATGTATGTACATACACACACACAGAGCATCAACTTACTTATCCTCTGCATCAGTGAAGAGCACCCGGTTCACCACAGCCGCTGGAGGTGCCTTATGAGGATACAGGGTTGGATTAAATAATGGATAGAACTGCTGAGCCAGTTTAGCAATCTCCTTTGGAACAAGTGCAATTGATTCTTTTTTGGCCCTTTCAACTAGTGAAGCAGCCAATGTCTTTTTTGCTATTTGAACATTAGATGAGGAAATAAGGTCCACAGATGAAGAAGATGGAGCATGACAATCTGTTTCAGCAGATTGCTGAATGTTACAAGCAGGAAAAAGGGGAGTTTTTTCAGCGCGAACATCATTGCTAGCTCCTAGTGGCTGCCTCTGGTATTCTTGTGCAACTGTTAGCAATTGTCAATACATAGTGTACAATAAGGATCAGGACCTAATTTGAGTTAATAAACAAAATGAAATTCATTTTTCCCACATGACATACCTGATAAAACATCATCCATGAATTTTCTAACCAATTTGAGTGGAGCCACATCAAGAACAGAAAGTGTTGGATCGCCTATGTAAGGCATCCAGGAGGAGCCTTCAGGAGTTCGCAAGCATCCCTCCTGCTCATTTGAGGCATATCCTACCTGTCCTGTTGAAGGAGAAGTTCGATTAGAAGGCTGCACAGAAGAGCAGTCTTTCTGCATATCAGAGGCAGAAGAAAATCCATGGGTACTTTGTCCCGGCAAAACATTTGGAGCTTCACCAGCCACTGATGGATGAATATGTTGAGGGAAGAAGCAAAATTGGGGGTATGGTACCCTTCCCTGTGCTAATACTTCGTCACGCTTGCACAGCATTTCGGAGATCAATTTCTGAATATCAGAAGCAATGTCTCGTCTGACAGGGTCAAGAACACAAATAGAAAATATCTGAATAAGAAGTTGAACATGCTCATGTATCAGGCAGTGCAGTTGTCCTATCTGATATGGAGTAAATCCATTTATAAATCCATCATTGACAGGACGCAGACAAAATGTTGCAGGCCTAGGAACCAAGCCTTTCCCTGCAAGTGCAGAGTATGAAGCAATTGGTGAATATGGCAACAGAGGGCGTAATGGCCTACTTGATTCTCCTGAAACCTTTTTCTTATGTTCAACAGATGTCTTTTGGCGCCTACTTAGCCTAGTCTTAGGTCGTTGATCAACAGCCTCATACTCCTCTACAATATCATCCTTCATGTTTTCATCAAGGTCACTCTCTAATGCCTCTTCAATTTCAAGCTCAAAATCAGCATCATTATCCTCATCTTCATCATCAACATTTTCATTCTCTTGTGCATTTGTTGAGCTTCCATCTACACCCTGTAACACAGCTGCTAGAAATTTTCTGTATTCTTCTTCATCATCAGCATTCTGAATATCATCCTCATCATCTGTTTCCTGAAGGAAAGTCTCCAGTTCATCAAGTGTAAAGCCAGCAAGTGAATACCGTGCTCTAGTTCGCCTGCATATAGCATCCTCATCATCCTTATCCATAATGGCCATCTTTGAATTTGCACCAGTGGTAGACTCTTTGGGTGCAAGCTCCAGAATACAATCTGTCCCTCTGTTTGATACATTCTTCTTAATGTTTACTGTTTCATTTTCAGTTTGAGTAACTGAAACAGTTTCTATTTCCATAAGCTTTCCAGAAGAGGCTTCAGTTTGCATCACAATCTCTTCACCATATTCAGTATCACCAGCCAGGCAGTCCTGTGGTAGACCTAGTGAATTTGCTCCATCATAACCTTTCAAAACTTCAGAAACATTGTCAGCACTGTCAGCAACATCAGCATCCAAACCTTCAACTTCCGAGCTCAGGCTAGAAGAAGCTTCTGGACAAATAACTTCTGTTTGAAAGGGATTAAAATCTACATCCTCTTCTTCATCATCCTCCTCATACTCAGTCCCATTATAATTTGCATTGGGAGCATCATCCTTGTGCTCATTTTCTCCTTCGTCCTCATTTTCTTGAGTGCCCTTACCATTGTTGGAAGAGTTTCCAACAGCATGGTTAAGATTTTGTTGGTTGGAATCCTTAAACTCAATAGATGGTGCAGCTGAACATGATGACATCTTGAGAACAAAATGTGAGAAAATGCTTATGCAAATGAATGCCGACAAGCATTTAAACTGGCAAGAACTAGACCATCCCTTCAAAGATAAGCAGAACCTTGGGCTTCTTCTTTCATGGGCGAGAAAGGTGCTCTATTAGCTTACCAGAAAACGGTGATATAAGCGGTTTCCAGATCACATGATTACAATATAGTTAGGTATGCATTTATAAAATTTGAGTGTCGATCAATACGTTCAGTAATTTTCCCTTCTTTACACTAATGATATGCTCATATGCTCCAAAATTTACTCCTACGATCCAGTTTCTTCAGAACACCCCCTCAATTCAGTCCAAAATTTAGTTTTTTCAATGCAAATCGTCAGAATAGATAAAAAGGAAGCAAAACAGTAAACCATTCAATTACCCAAACAAGAGAAGCAAAATGTGCTGCACACCAGCAGAAACGAAGAAGCCCCAAGCTTTCCCCGCCTTCTCCTAAAGCTTCGTTCAATGAGAGCTTGAGTGCATATGAATTCTTCGCCGGAAGATTGATTGATCGCTGGAGAAATTAGGGATTAGCAGAAGAAGCCTGATTACTCCAGGGTCCGGACAGCGAGAAGGATATTTATATTCTTAAGAAACGCCGTCGTTTCAAATGTTTTCCTTTTCCATTCAAAATTCTACCAATTTGAAACGACGGCGTTTCAAGACCATTCAAATTTTGATCAATTCTACCAAGTATCAAATTGGAAAAATTAAGCAATTTTCCCTGGGTGGAAGTATGTTATATGTAGTAATGTAGTATGAAACGAATAAACCAAAAATGATAAATACTTATAATTAAATAAATTTAGTAGATTCATAGTCTCTTTAAGAAAAAGAATCTTATCTCTTTTAAGTAGGATTTACTTTCTTTGATATCATGAAATTAGATTTTCATGACCACAATTTTCTTACGTAAAAAATTGTATCATGTTATAAATAATATTAAGTAGTGGACATTATTATGAAGTATATAACGGTTGTAACCGTTTCTGTATTTATGTATCCATTATGTATTTATGTTATTGTTTGTATTATATTTATGTCCATTGTAACATATACATGCACGATGGAATGAAACACTATTCTCCCTATGTTTATTGTTTCTCTATCTCTTTTCTCTTTAGCTGCAATGTTCATCGGTTAGGAGCTAATAACCAACAGACATGACCTACAACATATCAAACATTAAAATATCTTTTTCACATACATTTTAAATTTTCTGAAAAATTTAAGTGTCCTAACTACCAAACGCATTCTTAGTATTTACTACCACCATTCTTATTTATTTATTTAGATCTTATATTCTTCTTATTATTATTATTATTAATTAATTGATTAATTAATTAATTAATCATTGCCACGTAAATATGATACTCCCGTGAATAAAATTGAATAAATATAACATAACTGTTATAAGTATATATTAATATGGACATTATATTGTAACGGACGTAACGGTCCAGTAATTAAGTATGTCATTATTGTATGTATTCATTGTTGTACTGTATATATATAAGCTCTCATATGTTGTAATAGAGGTCTAATGATCAGATGAATAAGAATATTCTCCCATTCTTCTTGTCTCAATTCTCTTTTGTTGTTATAGTAGCTTATACATTTCCTGCAAATTTACCATCCACCGGTTAAGAGCTAAAGGCCAACAGGCACAACAAATCTTTTCCAACACGTTATCAGCACGCTCACAGTGAACGGTACAAATTTCATATTTTTCGAATAGGCAATTTTTTATAATTGCTAAACTACGCATTTCGTATATGTTCTTGTATATGCAATTCTTAGGGCTTTAATTGCCTAAACTATACTATTTGCTTCAAATTGCATATTTACTTGATCTGTATATCTTTACATATTCTGGTAGTAAATGTATGCTGAGATTTATATGTGATTATGCACGTTTTTTTTCAAGCATGTATGCTATTCATATGTTTTCTACAGCAAGCAGTAAGAAAATAGGGTATATCCTGTACTAACAAGATAACAGCAAACATTCGGAGTTGCGTCATTTTTTGTAGTATATATAATTGTTTTTATATATACGTATGTATATATTCACAGAAATTTTCTGCATATCAAATATCAAATACATTTGTTTTGATTGATACTCGCTAAAAAATAAAAATTCGAATCAAAACCTGTTCGCCGTTTTTTTTGGACTCTGGGTTGGTGTTGATGGCCGGTGACGATGGCGTGCGTGGCGGCGAATGCGACGGATTCTCTGCACTCTGTCCGATCTGCGGCGGCTCAGCACGGCTATGGCGGCGAGTGGCGGTGGTCGACGCCCCGCGACGACGCTGGATTTCCAGCGAGTGGCGGTGGTCAACGCTCTGGGGCGGCGCAGATATTGGTGAAGTCGGCCAATTTCCCTCCGGCCTCTTTTATCGTTTTTTTTTGGACTGCGTTTTTCCCCTTTCCGATTTTTCAATTTTCCCGATCGTCTCTCTCACTTTTTCTCCGTTGATCTTGAATCGAACGGCAAGTAGGCAACCAACCCTCCGGCAGAGGGCCGCCCGGCGTGTCAGCGGCGGTAGTTTACGACGATTGGCGACTCATGTCCAGTCTGATCGGCGATGGGTATGGTGGTGTTGGCTCCGGCTTATCTGCTTCGCGTCTCTCCCACTCCCTCGCGTTTTTTTTTTACTGGCTACTAGGTTTCTTTTGCAGACATTTGCATATATGTTCATATGCTTTCTTGGGCCGGGTTTGGCCCATTTTTTGGCCAAAACCTGGTCCATTTTATAATTAACTACAAGTTATGCCTATTTTGTTGATATCTTTTCAATGGGCCAATTTTATTTTTTTTGTGGTGAAGAAGATAAGCATTCTTAATGGGCCGGAACTTGAATATGGGTCACGATCCATTATTTAAAAGAATTTTTTTTTCTTTTAAGTTCCTTCTCCTATTTTTATTTGGGCTTACCTATTTTTCAAATGTTGGGCTATCTGATTTTGGTTACGAGAATCATTGATTTGGTTTCAAAATGCCATTCAAATAGTTCTTTGAATATTGATTTGGTTTCAAAATGCCATTCAAATAGTTCTTTGAATTTATTATTTATGCTCCTAAATTAAATTGCTAGTTTGTGCAATTTATTTGGCTGACTTGATTTTATGAGTTCATATGCATATTCTGTCATATTTGCATAATATATAATTTCTTTATGCAAATAATAAGTGGACTCCCGTTTTTAGCCAGCCATAGTATATAGATTTTTTAGAAAGATCTAGGTTGTTATCTCCAAAATATGAATTTACCAATCTTATTTTGGACAGGAGCATGTTTTTAACATAAGCCCTTGAAATTGGTATTTATATCAATCCCATATCCTGTCGATAGTGCTATAAAAATCCCTGAAGGATTGCTTTTGACTACAAATATCATTGGTCTTTTCTAAGTCACAATTTGGCTTATTTAACTTTAGATTTCAAGGTTTTCAGTCGGTAACTGACTTAATCAGCTATACACAATTGTGTCCCAAACTTAAGTTATTCAACTAGTTGAGGACAACTTCATATAACTTTTAGCCCAACAGCAAAGTATGTTTCACGTGTGGATATAAAAGGCACTGTTCACGTGTGTGTCACACCCCGAAGCGTCTTGCTGAAACCTAAGCGAGCAGCTCAATGTTGAACTCGACCAAGTTGCTTTGCCTGAAGCAAATGCTCTTATTTGGTCATATTGATGATATAAATACCTTATCATCTATATCTATTCTAGAAGTGATAGGCTTTACCTCTATACATTACAATAGTAATTCTATTGCAAGATGTTCAATATTTTGATCAAGTGCTTGCTCTATGTTAAGTTGATGATCACTATCCCTCAAAGGTGATAGTTCATCCCAATATGAATGATCATCAGTAAGATCATTCTGGTAATAAATAGATGCATCTTTTCAACTATATTCTCTCGATGTTTTATACATCTGAGTCAAACCACATTATCCACATCATCTTATACGACATTCATTGCTTTAATTTTCTTAAAGCTATTTTGGCACTCTTAAGAAATCATACCATACTTATGAGTATCATTTGGTTTGTCAAAATGTCGTGATAAGACCCAACCATGTATTGATGATTTTGGGGACATCATACTTGATATATTTTCAAATCTAGCTCACTGCGTATCAGTATCAATCCCCCCTACAACCTAGTACGTATAAACATTTCCCATTCTGCGTTGATATTCTTAGTATGCGGTCCAATTATTATATCACCAACAGTTGCGTCTCTTTATGAGCTCGAATCAATAGATACGCTGACTGCATACTGAAGATCTATTTCACGGCATTAGGGGGAGATATACCCAAATTGAAATGCCGAGAAAACCATGAAATGGAATGATCTTCATTATAATCCACGTACTAATAAAATTGAACTAGAAGTTTAGAAGATACTCCCTATGTCCCATTTTATCTGTCCTACTTACTATTCATTGGTCAAAACAACTCTTTCTTCTTTGTTTGTTTTCTTTAGTATTTTTTACTTATTTTTAAATTTGATTTTTTGTGTTTAATAGTACTTTTAGTGTAGTTTCTAAATATATAAATTTTGTATATTAATACAAAAATTAATATTATGAAAAATTGGATTAAAAATAACTTCAGTCAAGCCTCGTTAACCGAACCCGACACATAAAATGGGACGGAGGGAGTAATTTATTTTGCAATATTAGCAAATAATCTGCCAAATATATATACCGATAATGTATATATACATTGATCATGTTGATCAGAAAAGAGTGACAAGGTCCCATATATAATCCGCAAATTGGACCAAATAATATATATCTCGATACTCCTTAGCTTGACGCTAGTAGTGTAAGGAGATCTATCGTTGTAAGAGATATAAAACATAATACTAGATCTAGTAAAGAAGCATTGTCACTCTTGTCCTAAAAAGAATTATGTCCTGAAGACCAACCAGAAGACGAAAACCCTAGTAAGGTGCACCAAACAAACATAATACTAGGGATACGGAACAATCAGATCTTATACTGGGAAATGTTAATGATCTGATTAAAAATTGTCATGATTTTGGGAGAAAATTTTAAAACTGTCGACAACACACGCCTATATAATTGCTCATTTAATAAACTGGATCCAGGTGAGATGCCAGAAGCATCCTCATTATTTAATATTCAAAGGAGCAATTAAGGCAGAGCTCGACTCGCTAAAACAGATTCTCTTGACAATACATACACCATTGAATAATAACCCTGTTGGTTACAAATGGATGTTTGTACGAAAGAGAAATGAAAACAATAAGGTGATATAATAGCGAGTGTTTGTAGCATATGGGTTAACGCAGAAATCTTTGATTAATTTTAATCAAATCTCCCATATACGATGACATTAAGTTCCGCTATACAAGATAATTGGCAGTACAAACTTAGATATGCAGCTAATAAACGTCATGACCATATGACAATAAGGTCTTTGGACAATATGATCTTTATATGACCTTAGCACAGATCATAATTAACTGAGTAATTCTCCTTTTTTAAGAAGGAATTATGTGTCATTATGAATTCGTTAAAGGATTACGAATGGAGTTATTACCCTCATTTAGAAGGGATAATATGTACCATAAGTGTTCTTTATTGAATTGTAAATGAGCATAGAATTACTAATTTGATCCTCGATGGATTTATAATTCTCAAAATAATATTACAACATATTTGTTGTTGAACTACAAAGGCTTTACTTAATAGTAAAGCAATTAACTAAGTAATTTTCTCCTGAAGCAGGAAAATGTAAAAATCAAGATAATACCGTTAGTACCTATTGAGAGGCTACTAATCATTATCTCAACATATGTTGTGTTATAAACATCATAAAGAGTTTAATGGTATTAGCTCTAAAAATGAAATGAAAGGACTTGGTAAACCAAGTATCACCTCGACCTGCAAATCGAGTATTTCCTTGAAAAGAATTTATACACCAATTTTTAGAAAGATGTCTTCAACGCATTTCATATAGATAAGTATGATTGACTTATCATACTAACGGTTATATCTCTTGAAGAAGATAAGGAACCGTTTAGACCCAAAAATGATATTGAGGACACTTTAGGACCTGAAGTCCATTTCTTCATTATTATTGGAATACTACAGAAGAACCAGAAGTTCTATGATCATATTTTGATTGACATTGTCCTTACAATGAAATCAACTATAGTTTCTAATGCCCTAATTATCCTCTAGTATCTCCAATTTAAAATTTGTGGGACAAACCAATGTGTGTTTTTCTCATAGACCACTTGGTAATGATTGCCTTTGATCTCCATTCCAAGTTAGTTATGTGTGTACGTTCTATCTCCACTGACTTATGGGAGAATTATAAAAGTGTGTTTTTAAGTAGGTATAGTTAAGGAATATTGATTATATTCAACCTACATAGGCTCCAGAAGAGTCACGAGATCATTTTTTTAAAATGTTAACTTATAGTGACAATCTTGAAGATTGTCATATCATCTCCTCTACGTTCCTTTTGAAACAGTTATTCTATTTTAAACAATGTAGAAATCGAAGATTATTATCTTCAGGGGGAGATGTGGACTACATTTACTTAAATCAACCCTGAAGATTGGGTGGGTCCTAAAAGAACCAACAATTATACACTTTTGCAATCTATATACCATGTACTCTTTTCCTCACTAGATTTTTCCCATTGGATTTTTCTAGTGTGGTTTTTAACGAGGCATGAGTATAATATAATAAACGGGGAGAAAGTTGCAAAATAAGACGAACCTCGAAATCCTGAAGATTATGCCCTGAAGGCTTATGATTGCACTCTTTTTCCCTGGCTTATGATTGTACTCTTTTTCCCTTAACTAAGTTTTTCCCACCGGGTTTTCTTAGTGTAAGGTTTTTAACGAGGCAATCAGAAAGGCTGTTGTCTTCAGGGGGAGCAACAACATACACAGAGATTATTGGTCCAAAAGACCACCAACTCTTGCAAATCCTGAAGATTAAACGCAACAAGTTATGGTTGTACTCTTTTCCCTTAACTAAGTTTTTTCCCACTAGGTTTTCTTAGTGTAAGGTTTTAATGAGGCAACTAGGACTATATATGAGTTTATAAATATCATGTACTCTTTTCTTCAACTAAGTTTTTCCCATGTGGTTTTCTTAGTGAAGTTTTTAACGAGGCATGAAAGTATTTGAATATACCATTCATATACCTTGTACTCTTTTTCTTATCTAGGTTTTTCCCACAGGGTTTTCCTAGCGAGCTTTTAATGAGGCAAGATCATGGACAAATAATATCCAAGGGGGAGTGTTATAAGTATATATTAATATGGACATTATATTGTAACGGACGTAACGGTCCAGTAATTAAGTATGTCATTATTGTATGTATTCATTGTTGTACTGTATATATATAAGCTCTCATATGTTGTAATAGAGGTCTAATGATCAGATGAATAAGAATATTCTCCCATTCTTCTTGTCTCAATTCTCTTTTGTTGTTATAGTAGCTTATACATTTCCTGCAAATTTACCATCCACCGGTTAAGAGCTAAAGGCCAACAGGCACAACAAATCTTTTCCAACAATAACATTGGTAAAAGTAATATTAGATTCCCATAATAAATCAATTTTTTTTACTAATGTCGTGTCATTATTTGCATTGAATTTGTTTCATATTTGGTTATTATTATATGTGAAATATTTGTTAACTTGTAGTGGAGTAAATTAATTCTTGAATAATCAATAAATATAAAAATGTTTCCTTTTTTAATTTTTTAAATAATTATGTGTCACATAATAAGTATTATATATGCCGTAATTCTAGTATGAAAAAGTGGTACTATAAATTCTAACCAATATTAAATAGCACTTTACAAAAAGTGGTACTATACATTCTAACCAATATTAAATAGCACTTTACAACATTATGTTAAATTTTAAACATTAATACTATACGTGCATGTCCTATTTTGACATATGTGTCTTAGTGGTGATGGAGTGACGTGTGATAGGATATCTTCAATTCTTCACACAATATATCATTTCAATGAGTGGACCATAAGGGAATTGAATAGTAGAAGGTTAAGCATAAAAGTGTATTGTGTTTGAAAGTTAGTTCAAATGAAGAGATGAGAATCATGTGAGAATAGAAAACACAATTAAGGAAATGAACAATCAAACAAACAATTGGAAATGGAGGGACTTTGATTATTTAACCTGTTATGGTGTTTTATATGATAAAGACCACGTAATACCTCAACAAGGGGACTAGAGAGACGCTACTAGATGCCAACGCCAATCTTCTTTGCATACAATCAAAAAAACTTCAATTAGAAGCGATTTTCATCTCAATCACCTTAAGATCATCCATGCAAATTGAGAAAATGAGGTGCACCACTAAGTCATCAATTTATGACTTATCATATTTAAAATAGAGTTTAGTTGATTTTATTACTTTTAGATCTTGCAAAACATACCGAGAAAATATGAGAAATAATGTCAAAGATAAGATGGAGAATGAGATGAATTTCTATCTATCTGCACATTTAGATGGATTTACCCCTAATCATATTATAGTTATTCAACCGACAACATTAAATAATGTTATTAATTATGATATGACTTTCAAATATATATGCAAAACTTCTATATATATGCTACTGGAAATGATAAAGACTAATAGACAATAGATCGAGAGTATATATATATATATATAATAATTACCCGTTTGAAATGTAGAAAATAACAAGTACAGAAATTGGACATTATTTTGGTGTGAAAAATGAAAAGCAAAAGGACTTACCAAGTAAAAGTCATTGAATTGCCAGGCACTAATTGGTCAAACACGTGCAGGGAGTTATTATTTATTAACAACTATATTTTTGCCTTATTATGAGCGAGATTGAGACTCTGTCTCCTAATTAATGTTGGACGGCAAGAATCTTATCTGGTTGAAAAATATGTTGTAGCCAATACAATTTATTAACCAATCAAAAGTTAAACATGTTATGTATATATGGCAGCATGGGTTCAATTCAAGGACATGCAAGCTAAGAATGATAAGGAAGTGGTGGAAAAGCTTGGCTTGGCAGTGAAGTGTACGTCCTCCATCAATAATATAATATAATACTATATTGAAAAATACTTACCTAGCGAATTAAACTAATCTTCTAATTGCCAAGAACCTTGTAATCCAGTGGCATCAAATCTTTCCTTTTATATGGGAGGTGGTGGGTTCGAACTTCAGTGGAAGCAATACTAACTCTTGTGCTTCAATAGGCTGAGATAATAGAGTTAGTAGTATTAAAAAAAAAAAACTAATCTTCTAATTAAGGGCCAACCAAATTAAAGCAGTGTGCATGCTGTGATTTGTCTCCTTAGTTGGGAACATTTTGACCAAATGGCTCGTCGAATGATATGCTGGAAGCCTGGAACTATGTAATATTTTGGAGTACGTATATATATGTAAGTTTTTTGTTCCTAATTAATATATACAATATATTTTATGGAGTGTAATTAATTGAATTTGATTGAATTAGTTCAATAAGTTGGTTTGATAAACCAATCATTTGTTAAAACTATTCAAACTTAAAAGGTCAAGTCTGTTAAGCAGATAATAATATCATTAATAATATATGAGGTCATGCTCAAAATCTCTTAATTTATGATTACCTATGTAAGGCTTAATTAATATTCCAAGTAGTATAAATATGAGTTTTTGCATAAAATTTATGTATGCTATATTGAAGTTCGACTTATATTGTTATTATGTTATTTTGTAACTAATGAACATTTAAGAATAATATTATTAATAGACCAAGTATGATTAAATAATAATAATAATATCATCATCATCATCCATTATGGCATCTTATTTACTAAAATAATATTTCAAAATTGATTAAACCCGTCAAGAGGAATATGTAAAACTAGTAAAAGTCATGGACAATGACTAGATAGTCGTTATGTATCCCTCAAGTCTACTAAATAATTAATGTCTAGTTTGGATGGGTGGGAAGTGAAGGAAACATGAATGAGAGAGGAAATAAAATTTATAGTTGGATAGTACAAAATCAATAAAAGTGAGAGGAAAGAAATTAAAGAGAGAATATGTGTGTGTGTGTGTGTATATATACATACCAACAAAAAAAAAAGAATAAAAAATTAAGGTCATGGGGTGTATTTTTTTTATCAATTGGGAGGGGGGACCCTAAGGGTTAGCGGTACTGATTGCTTTCCCTCGCTTTACGAACACTAATGGCTCGCACCAAATCGATAAGAGAGCATCTTTACCACCTAAATGGTAAGTCTCTTGATACTTCCAGTCAGATACCTAGTAAGCTCTAAGATTGACAAGAACATTAGTCACTTTGTTTTGTTCCGGGAAAACTTCACAAATTGAGATCAGATCTTCCCATCCCTATCCATCCACCTAGCCGCATCCACAATATAATCCCATATGGGTCCTCTCAATCATATCAGTTTTCTCCCGGATCCACTTGATCACATTCCTAGCATTGGATTTGGTCTCAATATCATGGATGCATTATTTCTCCCACGCCCACTCAAAGGGTCATGATGTATTTATGTGTTAAGAACTAAATAATTTTTTTTTATCTCAATAATTTTTGTATATTTTGTGATAAAAAATATTGTATTAATGAGAGATTATTATAATCTTCTCTTTCCACGTGATATCCATACCAAAATGACAATATCTATCTAGTGATCAATCCCAACAAAATAGAAGCCTTTGCAGGTCCCAACATATATCTTGGTTGTTCATGCATGCATGAATCAAAAGATATGTGATGATAATAAGTGAATATTATTGGATTTCATCATTTGTCTTCAATAATCTTATGGAGTATTATTATTGATTCATGCATGCTCTACATACATATATGTAGGAATGTAGTAGATTGCTTTTATATATATAAATTAAATATATTTTGATTGAATATATATCCCCATACATGATTGCTTTTATTTGATTTATTTATTTACTGAACATTATGAGAGATGACAAATCATTTTCAAAAAACTATATAGTATGTTATAGTCAATGGTATGCATTTCGACATACTAATTGGATGAATATATAAAACAATTTCCCGTATTGTCACTACACATGTACTCATCCATACACAGTGAAAGCTAAGTATGCTGACATTTATTTAAAAATAAAAAATAAAAATTGCGAAAAAGCTTTGGTCATCTTCCCTTCATGATGACTTTCACCCATCATGGAATTTTCCTAGCAATTTTCACTTTCTCAACACGTACAATTTCTTTCAATTTTATGGGAAATCAATATTAGTTACCGTATATATGCGTGTACTTAATTATTACGGAGTAGTTTTTAATCACGTATGTGACAAGTATGTATGTACTACAGTGATTTATATTCACAAGATTATGAAACTAATTGATGATACTAGGTCATAGGTTGAAATATGACTGTGGGTTCATTGGGTAGTGAATAATGAGCTAACTCACTAATTAATTAATTAGAAAATAAATTTCTTTATGACCATATTGTGGGGTTGTTTCATATTCAAGACCTTTAGCCGAAAGGTGCAGTAGTTAATTTATTTCTACTTTGATAGCTAGATTATATAGCCATGGCTACTGGGGAATGGACAGCTAGCTGGTTTCTATTTTTATTTTATTTTATCTTTTGGATAATTTATCACTACATACTTATTAGATTATAGTCAGCTGGTTTTTTTTTTAATAAATTGTTTGATATTATTATTACTTTATGCAACTTTAGTATGAATTCTTTTTATGCTAATAATATATTCTAGTATTGATGACGTCCATACGAATTTTCTAGGAAATTGCTAAGAAAATTATAACAACTTCATGTATTCTGGCCTGGTCCACTTTTGATGATTCTGTGCTTTTTAATCTTAGTATATATAATTTTCAAGTTTTGACATTGAATAACATATTAGAGCGATCTGAAAATCAGGGTGAATTTGTTAATTTTCGTAAAGATTTTCTAGAAAGTTCAAAAGATGATTCTGTAATATATATAAAAAATGTTGTCACATTTTTAAAACTGAAATATTTAATTATGAATTTACATGGCATTAAATATTATGTAAAATTATGAAAAGCAGAACGCAACACGTATAAATTATGGTCAAGAATAATTAAGTTTGGGTTACGTTACATTGTTACAAAAGCAATGCATTGATGCTGACGTTAGTCCTAATAATCAAAACTATTGATCAAACCTATGATTGATCTATTCTTATTTTCTTCCTTGTTTGGTTAACACCTAACCTATGATTGAACAATACTTCCTACTTCCTATGCTATGAATTATAGCACCATTCTTTCTTCATTGATTATCCATCTTTCTTTCTTTCTTTTTTTCTTTTTTTTTTCTTTTTTTTTAAATAAAGCAATCAAATCCACGACTTAACCAAAGCATAGTCATTTACAGGCTCGTCACCATTCATTTGATTCATGATTGATCTAGTTTAAACATGAATATATATATAATAGTTTTTACTTTAAAAACAAAAAATTGAAAAATTATTGGAATAAATTGAGAAGGAAATTAAAGGTTGAGGATTCTCAAATCAGTGCTTCCTACTTGACAAGGTAAAAAATCATGAAAAATGAAGAATGGATTGTGCCACTACAGGCCATATTGACTGATGACTTTGCCGAGTTAGTTGCATAATTGAGAAAATAAAGAATGACCAGCAAGATATTAATTTGTTTGACTGAAAATTAATTAACTTAATAAAATAAGTTAATTAAGTTGGCATAAAGTGCACTTCAATTAAGTGCCCTTTTTCAAATTAATAAATTAAAAAATTCTTGATGTAACCTTTTTAGTTTTCTTAGATATTGCATTGATTTTTCAAACTTAAGGAAGATCAAGAAAGGTACTGAATGTTATGAAATTATACAATTAATTAAAGAGATGATGAAGGGAAGGTAAAATATTTGAAACTTGTATCTGATTAGGTATTTCTTCCTTATCTTCCCAATTGACAAGCACATAAATTAGTAAAAATTGACTCCCATCCAAACACTCATCTTCAACTTGTAGCTTCCTATATTCATCTAAAACTAAGGTCGTCTTAAAAAATCATAACAAGTTGTCACCCTTTTGCAATTTTGAATACAACTTTATATATATGTGTATCTTAGCAAAGATTGATTAATGGTACAATAATATAGTTTAGTTGACTTATTCTTCATTAATGTTGTGTCTGGAAACTCAAAAAATAATCTATGGAAATCATTTTTAGGACTTTTCAAAAAAAAAAATCATTTTTAGGGTTTCCAGTGTTTGGATGAATTATTGGAAAATCTAGTCAACGGAAAACATTTTTGGTTGACTGAGAAAAATCTAGTCATTTTGGCGGAAAATGACTTTGAGCAAAATTTGACGGAAGTCATTTCCCCCCACACTCAGAATAGTGTTTACTGGTTCTCGTCGGAAATCAATTTTTTTAAAAAAAAAATTAATAAATAAAATTATATTTAATATTATTATAAATATTTTTATATTATAAATAAAATAATTAAAATGTTTAATTATACAATAATTCTAGCTAATCATTTTTCAGAAAATGAACCAAATATACCAAGACTATTTTCTGTTGTGCAGCTAAAACACTAGGAAAGGAAAATATTTTGTGGAAAATGACTCATTTAAAAAAAAAAACATGAAAGGAAAATATTTTGTGGAAAATGACTCATTTAAAAAAAAAACATTTTCAGAAATCATTTTCATGCTTTCTAAACAGACCCTAAAATTAATCATGATTATTCATTCTTAGACTAATATGATTAATTGGTCGAGTTTAACAATCCTTTGATGAGTAAGGATTCATGAATATTAAACACTTAAAAATGTTGGTAAAGTGCTAATTATCTAATTTATCCGGCATGCCTTATATAAAGGCTTTAATTAAGGAGCTGAGGCTCATGAGCTCCTATGTGGGTCAACATACAACATAAGTGTTGATAGCATGCATTGTCCCTCAATCCCTCTTCAATTCCATGCATAAATATATGTATGTAGTGGCTAGCTAACTAGCTACTATACCTGTAAAGAATCCCAAATCTATCATTGCATGAATTCGATCATGTAATCACTAGCAGAAGTGTATACAGTATAGTATGTCTTTGCTTTTAGCCTCAAAATTAAAGGTGTTTTCTTTCACTTAGCGAAAAAGCAAAGCTAGCCATCCATCCAGCATTTTCATGGCTGCCCTTTTAGTACAAAGAGTCTGGAAAAAGAAAGGCATGCTCCAAACCACAATCCTCGCCATGGAGCTCCTCCTACTATCCACTGGCTTTTTCTCTGCTCTTTTCAAGTTGAAACAAGCAGCTATAAACCCCTCTTGTTGCTTACTTGAATTTTTCCTCTCCCTTCTCCGGCAACTTGGGATGTCTTACAGGGTTGTTTTCTCGTCTCCTCTTATTATCCTCTTCATCATCCACTCTATCATTGTCGTCCTCATCTTAGTTTCCTCGAGGCTCCATCTCCCGAAACTAGCCCTCGAATTCGAGTACTACGATGTTTTTGTTGGGAATTTAATGGAGGAGCTCGAGGATTCATTCAACGTAAGTACAGAAAGATGGGAAGGGGAAATAGTAGCAGAGGATGATGCTTCTCGGAGTGAGAAAGAATCAGAGGAAACGGCGTCGTCATCATCAAATATTGCTACTAATTTCTTGGAAAATATTAATGTTGGTTTTGATCAAGCTGAAGTTGTGGTCTTAGAAAGTGATGTTATTGAAGATGATGATGGGGAGGTATCTTTGAAAGATGTCCATGTTGATTGCTTTCGGACACTTTCAGGTACATGGAGAGTGGCGGCTAGTACGGTTGATGAGACGCCGCCGCCGCCTCCGCATTTGCAGAACATATCCAAATCCGACGAAAATGAAAGGCCCGAAGAGGACAACTTGATGTTTTCCGATGAAAACCAAAGAGCCGAAGCTGCTGAGGAGGAGGAGGACACAATGGAGGCTACCTGGAATGCAATTAGCCAAGGACGAGACTGCAGGGAGAAAAACATTAATAATGATATGAAACTAAAGAAGAGCGAAACGTGGTTGGGTGTTGCGAGGCAGCCGGAGCCTCAGTCAGCTGCAGCGATGAACATGAATGGCAGGTCGGATGAAGAGTCGTCGCTTGAAGCGACATGGAAGGAGCTAAGGAAAAGCGTGACGTTCAACGATGCGGTGTCGGCGTGCCGGCGAGGTGGGCTGGCTAGGGACCTCATGACAACGTCGGATGAGATGAAGAAGCGGTTTGATGATTTCATCAACAACTTCAACAATGAATTGAGGTTGCAGAGACAGGAATCCGAGCAGCGTTTCTTGGCGGCAATCACCCGTGGTGGCCTCCCCGGCCTGGCCTCTAATTAAATTAAATTACTCTCATCTCCGCAGTGTAAATTAGTTTCAGATATATAGACGAAGCTCTGTATAGTAAAAAGGTTGAATTCTATATATTGCACGCTGTAGTTTTTTTTTTTTTTCTTGAATTTTCACTACAACACTTACCGTAGATCATCTGAAACTATTATATATGCTCTCTCTCTCTCTCTGTAATTTTTTTTTTAAATTACCTTGAGAGAACATACATCAGACATATCATGATCAGAAGTGGGGTTTGAGGAGAGAGCTGAGGATATTATGTCTTTTCCCCTTTCTTGTAAATTACTACATGCATATAAATAAATATATATATATATATATATATATATATATATATATATATATATATATATATATATATATATCTTCCACTTTTCTTGCCCATTCTTTAGCTTTTATATATTGCTGGCGGCAGGCATCATTAATTCATTCTTACCCACAAAACAAATCTGGGTTTTACGGCCTCGAGTTACGTTCTTTAATAATATGTTGGGTGCCGTAGAAATATAATAGACAAGATTATTAGATTAAACTCATTAAGGTGTTTTGGATCGATCTTCCGGCAGGCCGGAAATTAATTAAATCAGTACGTTACGATAAACAAAGAGGCCCGGCCAGCAACATATATTAGCTGTGTATATATAGCTAGTATTGATTGTAGTTATATACTTATATGATGCCGGATAAACCAACCAAAGTTGAGCTGTCTCCCTCAATAATTTTAATTAAACTAAATAAATTCATCTGCCCAAATCATTAAACAGTCTAGAAATATTTGAAGTTTTAAAATTGAACACCTTTCTTACTTTCCATAATTCTATCATATCCCTTTCTTCTTTATTTTATTTTATATATGCACTTCTTATTTGGAATAACTTCACTAACTTGGACCCCTGAAATTTATGATAGATGTTTCAAATATTATATTACAGCCAATTGGACATGGCATGATTCTTTTACCTAAAAATGGCGAAATTAATTTTGTCAATATTTTCTTAGTTGAGCCCGATACATGATTTTGATATCAACATGTATTTTGCTAGGAATCCTCCTTTATTTAGCTTTGTGTTGGGGAAAAGGCATGCCATGTTGTGATAATGAAGGGTCACTTTCTACCCTACAAACACAAACACAACATCATGGTCCATAGCACATGTTTTCTCAGTAAAAGGTATGAGCTTTTGCTGCTCATCTCACTTTTTAGATCTTGACCTACTCCTTGTATAGACACTGTACTGTCCCTTGAACAAATTAAACTAATTAATTAACTGCATAATTGGCCTTTACAGCATCATTTACATTCGCTTTAGGATGCACCAAATTCCTATATGGGCATGGTTGGGGTGATACTAGCTAGTGATCGGGCGGTCGGCTTAGAAGTGGTAGTCGGTCCACAGTCGAAGAACTGATCGGACTATTGGCCCTCGACTACGATAGTTTATGGAAGATATTATTAGAAACTTCAAGGGACTATAAATGAAGAATAGGGGTGGCGAGATATGGAGATTTTACTAAAAGAATTTTAAAAACTTGTTACTTAGTCTAGATTGCTTTCCTATTCATATTTTAGGAAGTTTCTAGTTCATTTTTAATTTGGTAGGCTTGGCTTTAAGGATTCATTTTCCTTTTTGTACAAGTAATCCTCATGTATATATAAATATCCTAGCTTCCTGCTGGTGTAAAACAGATCCAATTTATCTTGAAATTAAACTTAGGACAATTTATGTTGTACTATTGTTCTAAGTCTCTCTTTGGATTCTCTTAATTAACCTCTAGGCCCTTTACTTCAATTCATTTCTTATGGGTTATGTGGCCGTGGAGTACCCGATAAAACCAACATTATTTTACTTATTTAGTATAGATTATATTCCCATGTGCTCCATCAATCTGCATTTTATGTCATTATCTTACAATGGGCAACCATTTTTGTTTAACATGGTGGTCCATGCACCATTGAACGTGAACTCATCAAANTTTTTTTTTTTTTCTTGAATTTTCACTACAACACTTACCGTAGATCATCTGAAACTATTATATATGCTCTCTCTCTCTCTCTGTAATTTTTTTTTTAAATTACCTTGAGAGAACATACATCAGACATATCATGATCAGAAGTGGGGTTTGAGGAGAGAGCTGAGGATATTATGTCTTTTCCCCTTTCTTGTAAATTACTACATGCATATAAATAAATATATATATATATATATATATATATATATATATATATATATATATATATATATATATATATCTTCCACTTTTCTTGCCCATTCTTTAGCTTTTATATATTGCTGGCGGCAGGCATCATTAATTCATTCTTACCCACAAAACAAATCTGGGTTTTACGGCCTCGAGTTACGTTCTTTAATAATATGTTGGGTGCCGTAGAAATATAATAGACAAGATTATTAGATTAAACTCATTAAGGTGTTTTGGATCGATCTTCCGGCAGGCCGGAAATTAATTAAATCAGTACGTTACGATAAACAAAGAGGCCCGGCCAGCAACATATATTAGCTGTGTATATATAGCTAGTATTGATTGTAGTTATATACTTATATGATGCCGGATAAACCAACCAAAGTTGAGCTGTCTCCCTCAATAATTTTAATTAAACTAAATAAATTCATCTGCCCAAATCATTAAACAGTCTAGAAATATTTGAAGTTTTAAAATTGAACACCTTTCTTACTTTCCATAATTCTATCATATCCCTTTCTTCTTTATTTTATTTTATATATGCACTTCTTATTTGGAATAACTTCACTAACTTGGACCCCTGAAATTTATGATAGATGTTTCAAATATTATATTACAGCCAATTGGACATGGCATGATTCTTTTACCTAAAAATGGCGAAATTAATTTTGTCAATATTTTCTTAGTTGAGCCCGATACATGATTTTGATATCAACATGTATTTTGCTAGGAATCCTCCTTTATTTAGCTTTGTGTTGGGGAAAAGGCATGCCATGTTGTGATAATGAAGGGTCACTTTCTACCCTACAAACACAAACACAACATCATGGTCCATAGCACATGTTTTCTCAGTAAAAGGTATGAGCTTTTGCTGCTCATCTCACTTTTTAGATCTTGACCTACTCCTTGTATAGACACTGTACTGTCCCTTGAACAAATTAAACTAATTAATTAACTGCATAATTGGCCTTTACAGCATCATTTACATTCGCTTTAGGATGCACCAAATTCCTATATGGGCATGGTTGGGGTGATACTAGCTAGTGATCGGGCGGTCGGCTTAGAAGTGGTAGTCGGTCCACAGTCGAAGAACTGATCGGACTATTGGCCCTCGACTACGATAGTTTATGGAAGATATTATTAGAAACTTCAAGGGACTATAAATGAAGAATAGGGGTGGCGAGATATGGAGATTTTACTAAAAGAATTTTAAAAACTTGTTACTTAGTCTAGATTGCTTTCCTATTCATATTTTAGGAAGTTTCTAGTTCATTTTTAATTTGGTAGGCTTGGCTTTAAGGATTCATTTTCCTTTTTGTACAAGTAATCCTCATGTATATATAAATATCCTAGCTTCCTGCTGGTGTAAAACAGATCCAATTTATCTTGAAATTAAACTTAGGACAATTTATGTTGTACTATTGTTCTAAGTCTCTCTTTGGATTCTCTTAATTAACCTCTAGGCCCTTTACTTCAATTCATTTCTTATGGGTTATGTGGCCGTGGAGTACCCGATAAAACCAACATTATTTTACTTATTTAGTATAGATTATATTCCCATGTGCTCCATCAATCTGCATTTTATGTCATTATCTTACAATGGGCAACCATTTTTGTTTAACATGGTGGTCCATGCACCATTGAACGTGAACTCATCAAATACATCAAGAATCTTAAAATTTTCAAATAAATGAAAAAATGGGTGATTAATTGACTTTGATTAGCATGACATATATGGAGAAAAAGATGGAATGTGAATATCATGGTTCATCAAGTATATCACATACTTAGCTTCTATTAGTTTGAACAGGTAGGATGTTGATCTACCATTGCTACACTTTAACAATTTCTATATAAGTGTGCGGATAGATTTGATTGTGAGTAAAATACATGCAATTGGACCAATATTTTAGATTTAGATCTAATAATATATATGTAAAGGCCAGGCCAGGGTAAAGTAGGCATACATCCAGCACATTGATCAACCTAACTAGTCGATCATCGATAGATACGAAGGATGTTGGATGCAGGGTTTAAAATGAAATTAAACATAATGTACGTATATATATAATAATGAGGTGAGGTAGGTTTAAGAAAGAAGGTGATGAGTAATGGGACGAGGACAGCACTTAACCCTTAGAGGATGAGTCATTGCAGAGATTGTGAATCCGCCGGTGCCTTCACTCTCCGCCGTGGTGGTCTTGTCTCCACCCGGCCTTTCCCAGTCAAAACACTGCAGCAAAGACGCCACGGCCAACTCCAGCACGCGGATAGCCAAGTTCTCGCCGGGACACTTGCGTCTTCCGGAGCCGAAGGGCATAAATCTGCACCCATTCATTTTTTTCCCACCGTCGAAGCCTTGAAACCTCTCGGGGTTAAACACTTCGGGGTCCTCCCAGACCGTAGGGTCGTGATGTATCCCCCAAGCGTTGACCACCAGAATGGTCCCCCGCGGAATGCGAAACCCTGCGACGGTGCAGTCCTGGGAGGAGAAATGCGGGACGAGCAGCGGGGCGGCGGGATGCATCCTTAAAGTCTCGTTGACGATGCAGCGGATGTAGGGCAGTCCCGGCAAGTCAGATTCGTCGACAAGACGGTTGTGGCCGACGTGTTTGTCTATGTCGGCCTGCGCTTTCTTCCACACGTGGGGATTGTCGAGCATATATGAGAATGCCCACTCCAGTGTTACTGCTGAAGTATCAGATCCTGCTTGGAGTAACACCTGCATGCCGCAGATTAGATTAGATACATCATACATACCAAGTCCAACCAAATTATATTCGATCATTAATTAAACTTTAATGGACTGCAATTAAAATGCTGACAAAAATAATAATTTTATTAAAAAAAATTGAAAAGTCAAAATTAAAGCCATTCACTTCCTTTATTTAAATCAAATCAGATGAGAACACATACATACAGAATGAAATTAAGAAAGACCAGCCTGCAGGCCGGCCTGCCGGCCATATTATTCGATCTCTTTAATTTAATTATTCAGTACGTACGTGTTTTAATTTTCTCAGTAATGTTAGTTGGATCCAATTAAAAGTCAGAAGTCAGTTCCCTTAGCTTAGCTGTAAATAAATGGATGGATGAGATGAGAACACGAAAATCCGGGACGGCCGGCCAAAGACATTATTATTATTTTTTTTTTTTTGTATATATTGATCTGAGTGAAGCATGAGATGATACATCCTAAACTCATGATCGATCGATCGATCGAGGTCGCAAAGCTGAAGGAGGTACGGATAGCCGCCGAGTGCAGCTTAATTAGCTTGTCGCAATCAGTAGGCCAGCTGGCCATCGCTCTCCAAATCCTCGCTCAACTCAAAATCTCGTCGCAATCGACATCGACATCGCCATCGCCTGGTCCTAGCTAGCTAGCTACAACGTAACGTAACAGACCTCACCGCTAGGATTAGCTTCAAAACCTAATCTTTTACCCAACTTCTGTGGACAACGTTAATAAGGGATTTTGCTTGCTAGTATATAAACACAGCACCCAACAATCTGGACGCCGTCCGCCGCGGACCACTATCAAATTAAACTAACGTCGCCATCACCCCCCGGTCCCCTAGCTTAGCTTGCTCCATGAACCACCGTGCCAATTAAGAGATAATCCGTCGGCCGTAAAACAATGTGAACAACATGAGCAATTGGAAAAAGCTAAGAAAAGAAAAATATTAATAAAACTAGACTTAAAGAAATCTTTCTAAACTAATTTAGATTTATTTTTAGTTTATTTCCTAATCAAGTTGTAGGATCCCTTCCTTAAAATAGAAAAAGGAAATTCCGCCCAAGATTTGACAAAAATCTTATGGTATCCTTCCTCATAATGTTTCAGCGTTGTGGCTTGCCCCTCTTTTGTTGAGTATCGACAGACCGACGGGTGAGCTTGGTTGGATGCCCTACTCGAGTATCCACTACATTATGTTTTTAACTACTTAGGTTAATCCAGTAATGAATTTAAAAATTAAAAAAGATAAAAAGAAAAAGACGTTATACCTTATATTATCATGTGAAGTGATGTAAGGTTTTGTTTAAAAATTGAGGTTAATTAAAAAGGCATTAGTTTTAAAAGTATAGTATAAAGATGGGCGGGTCGGAGGCGATTGAATATAATAATAATAATAATAATAATAATAATAATAATATAATGTTACCAGCAAAAGATCTCTGATGGTCTGATCAGTGTAGAATTGGGGTTCCTCGGCCTGCAATTCCAGTAGAACATCCAAAACGGTCTTGGTGGCGGTCAGCTTTGGTGGAGCACCGCCGGAACACGCGTTCGTCATCTCTCGCTGCTCATCTATGACATTTTGCATGAACTTATCTCTCTTCTCAAATATCCTCATCAGTGCTTCCTCGATATGTCCGAACCCAAACCATCGCATGAAAGGCAGGAAGTCTAACACGTTAGCTTTGGGGATCACCCTTATCTGATCCTTGGATATTTCTTGGAACAACTTTGCTGCTTCCGAGTTTTCCACGTTCTCTCCGTAATACTTTCTTCCAAATATCATTCGTGACATCACGTTGAAGGTGAAGTCATGCAACAACGGCTTTAGCTCCACCTCCTGCTGCTGCTCCAATTCAATTCAATTCCATCGTTAATTAGTTCAAAATCTGATTAATTAAATTAATTAATTAATAACCTAGCTAGTAGCTACCTTGTGATCATGACGAAAGATACTGCAAATCAACGCCTTCACCTCCTCCCCGCGGATTTCGGCTAACTGGTAGATACGGTGGGATGACAGCAGTTCCAGGGTGGAGATTCGACGGAGATTCCTCCACCGTTCTCCGTACGAGGAGTTAGGAAGGCTGGTATAGTTATACCCCAAATACTTCCCCACCAGAAGTCTAGGCCGGTTGGCGAACACGACGTCGTTCTTGGTGAAGCATTCTTCTGCTGCGGACGGGGACGATACCAAGAGGACGGGGCGCGACCCGAACCGGAGAAACAGCACCCGCCCGTACTTCTTGCCCACGTCATACAGCGACTTGTGGAAGGGCTGCTGTTTTCGGAGCAGAAGGTAGAGGTGCCCCACCACGGGAAGCGGAAGCGCCGGAAAAGGGGTAGGGGGGAGATTTCTCAGCCTTTCAACTAAAAACCGCCCGATAACATGGACCATTACCAATATTATAGGAACACAGAGGTATCCAAGGTTGTCCATGGATGCGCTGCGCTGGAGGAGATCAGATCACAACGTTACGACGTTGAATATAATGTTATGTTGCTGTCTTTCTCAATTACCATTTACCTACTTGTTCCTCACCTCCGTCCTCAGTCCTCACCTCCTCTCGCTTATTTAATTCATTAAAAAACAATGAAATATTATACTACACATTTAATTTATTAAGGAAGGCGATTATACTTTACTTGATTACGTGTAATTCTACGTCTCCTCTCATTCTCCTACTCCCCAGGCCCATTTCTTTTTTCTTTTCTTTTCATCTAATAAAATATGAACACTTACGGGGTCTTTGGTTGGAGGGAGGGATGAATAATGTGGGAATAGAGTGGAATTTAAATTCTAGTGTTTGGTTTACCGGTATCTAATTACTAGGAATTTTCAATTCCAATATTTGATATATATGATAATTGAAAGGGAATAAGTAGTATAAAGTCCAAAATACACGTTATTATTATTATTGTTGTTGTGGTTGTTATCTATACACCATTCGCTACTGCATAGAATTGCTGTAGAAAGTTTTCAAATATGTTATACCTATAAAGAAATTGCTGTAGAAAGTTTTCAAATATGTTATACCTATAAAGAATTCAAATTTTGATATTGAAATCACACGGACAAAATTTAAATTTTGCTTTTGAAAATTTATGTAACATGGTATAACTAAACCTAGAATTACATAATGAAAGCAATAAAATAGATAATGGAGTTTTGAGAAAACATATTTTATTGAGGTTGACATACTGATTGACGTTTTGTGTTGAGAGTAGAAGAAGAAGGCACGATATAATCGAAAGAGAGAGATCAAACATCAATTTTAGGTTTAAAAGAATGTAATTTTGTCTCATAGTTATTCTTTTTTCTTTCTAAAATTCATAGAATTGAAATACCAAGGGGACATGAGATTATAATTCCATAAAAAATGAGGGAATTTCAATTCTGCAAAATTGCAACGCCCAGTTAGGGGAGTAAAAGTTGGAAGTATATTTTCTTTAGTATTTTTAATTGATTAAGCCGGCCTATCACGATATTAATTTATTTAATTTCAGTTCATTATTCAATAATTTTGACTATTTTTCCTCAAAATTGCTTTGTTTTGTCTTTTCAAAGTTTTCCATGTGAGGTGAGCGTAGTAGGTGCGTGGAATCAATAAATAAAGGAGCATTGTTTAATCCAATTATTAATAATGAAAATTAAATAACGGAACGATGTAAATATGCTTACGTCGAAGAAAAACATAAAGATAACATTTAGTATACGTACTTTTAAAGAGTATTACTTTTGTGATGTCTTAATTTTATCGAATTAAAAATAAATAATCAGTGCAGGCTGCAGCGGAGCAGTTGAGGACCGAACTGCTGTATTGGTACTTAGGTTATTCTTAACCCAGAAATTTCTCTCACTTTCTAAAATAGGTCTCACTTCCCCATCATCAAATTTACAAATTCTTCACTATTTGTTCTACATCCCTGCAATATTCTCTCACTTTCAAAAGTGGTACCACATTTATATTATATAATAAATATAATAACCAAATAATATAATAAATAACTAATAAGAAATAAAAAAGTAAAAAAAAAAGTACATAAAGCTGCCGTGCAACGCCTTTTATCAGAATTGGGCATGCTTTTTCTTATTCTCTCTCCTATTTCTATTTTAGCAATTCTCTCACCACTTGCAAATACACATGGCATTAAATAATAATAAAAAACTTGCCACCTAGATTAGAAAGGGAAGGAATTGGCTGGGATAAGGTTAGCCTTAGTCAAAGGAAAGCTATGAGGTTTAATGGGTTAATTCTATGAAAAGTCCAAGTTTCACACTTCACCGTAATTAATGTTTCTCACAACATTTATTTGGTATTACACTTATTTTTTAAGTCTTTGGTTGAATGAAATCTTATGTAGACCACATTAAACTCTTGTTTACAACTGTACCAATAGGTTCAATATTTCAAATTTTGGTACCAAGTAATAAATTACTGAGTTTAAAAGTTTGACCATAACCATACTTGATTATGTTTCCTGTAGATATCATCCTTAAGAAAAACTTTACAACATAAATATTATACTTGATAAGTTGGTATGTTAGGCAATTCCACCTTAAACAAGGCTTTGTTTTTGAAGATAGGGCAATAGGTTTCACAAGTTTTACCAAATGCGTCCTATTACCCTCTAGCATAGTAAATGAAATAAAATTTGTGCAACTTGTTACTAACTCGGCGGCCAATCATTAATAATTTCGCTAACGGGTTCAATTCTTGTTAACACTCATTAGTAAAATCTATCACAGAAGATCTTTCTAATACAATTTATCTAACTTGTGGAGTTCAAGCAACCATATTTGCAACTAAGTTGGGAGATGAGAATAAAAGTCAACGACGACCAAATGAGATGAGAACAAGTTTATTAAATTAAGCATAAAATTACATGTGCACTGCACTAGGCAGTAGGCACTTATTGGTTTAAAAAAACATATATTTAAATAGATAATTTAATGACATATACCATGTTTCCAGGCCAATTATATATAAACTCAATACTTCAACTTAGTTTCAGGCCAATTATATATAAAATCAATAATTCAACTTAGTTTAAATCCTCTTCATAGTTCATACAACAATTGGTAAGGCTAGCTAACTATAAACAGATGATTTGTATCAAAATTAAATTAGCCCAAATAGTGCATTTCAATTTCTGCACTAACACAATGTTGTACCTAACCCTAACTTTTAAACCAAAGTTCTCATGTACTAAAACTCACCAACCAGTAGACTTTATATTCCAATAGAATGGGGGATTTTAATAGCATCTCTCACCATGTGTGATGGCAAAATGGTATGACTTGCTCTTGATGTGTTTTCTACCGAATCGAGTGCTCGAGAAACTTGCAATGCCATCTCAGAATGGAGTTGAACACAGGTCATTGCCAGCTGCAATGTATTTAAGACCAATGTTAGTGACAGATTATCTCACACTAACTAAACAATAATTTATGCCGCATTAAGTGGTAAGATTAGGTAATATCTAGTACTAAAAGTAGAATAAGATATAGAAGTACTCAGCAATTTCTAAGACATTTATATAATAAGTTGGACAATTTCTAATCATTAGGAGAAGAACAAATTTAAAAGATATCTGCAATTCAAATTCGTAAGTGCATCACCTTGATGAGCCTCAGATTATAGCATAATGGAGCATAGGAAACAGAAATACAAATGGAGACTTCAACCTTCAGTATAAAACTTAGTTCTGACTTACCGTGTAGCACTCCCTATCTGTATCTGATTCAGCTATGTTTAGGGCCCATGTGCGAACCCATTCAAGCCCTTTTAAAATGTCAGCATTTCCTTCAGTCAGGGCAGATGTGATGAAAGAGGGGTGAAGAGAAATCAATATGCATGATGCTGCAAAAAGCACAGATCTCCTAACGTATGCTTCCTTATGATAAGATACTTCCCTGTACAGTAACAGGTAACCACACTTGAGAATCACAAGATCATAAAAGAGATGAAGGGAATGTAGCACTCTGATTCACAAAAGTGATACCACATTAACATTTTTCCAGGTACCACACGGTGTACTTTTATTAGTAAATCACAAACCAGGTTTATTAGGTTCTTGGGAGATGTATGGATAACCAAATGCCTAAACTCCACCGGTTTGAAGAATGATCTATATGAATAATTGTTAGTACCTTGATCTCAGCAAATCCAACAGAGGAGATGCCAAAACAGATGCTTCTGGATGCATAGCTGCACACTTCATACAGACACCAAGCATGTAGATAAGTTTTCCCAAGACAATGAAATCTCTATCGAGAAAATCAACACCATGTCTTTTCTTATCAAATCCCTGCATAGCTGGAAGCATAAATGCAGCTGCATATTGCGGAAATTTATTCAAGGACCACTCAACCTGGTTTTCTTGTTTTGGAGATTGAAGGCTCCAACGACGCATCTTCCCTTTCTTAACCTGACTTGGTTTAGAGGGAAGCTCTCTCTCATAAGAGTAAGACCAATTCAAAGGAGTTCCTGGAGTTGAAATCTCCTTCCAGGAACCAGCTCCAGGTGGCCCAATATCCCTTGGCACAAACCATGGCTGGTCTGACATGGAAGATATGAGGAATCTAGAGTGTTGTTTGGGTTTTGAAGTTCGGGTATTTGCAAGTTCCTGAGCAGCATCTGTCATGACATCAAGAATCAATATCCGCTGGCTTACATCTAGACTTGGAGAATATAGCAATTTGTTTAGCTCATTGAGTGATTCATTTGGACACATGGCAATCAAAGCAACTAAGGCTTTTTCCCTCTTATCTTCAGCCGATTCTTCTTCTCCCTCAACGGTTGAATCAGAACAGCGGACCTGTACAAGTGTTCTGGCGAGATCACCAGCTACAAACTTAAGCTCATCAGGAGTTGCTCGGACAAGTTTCTCAGCAACATCAAGAGCCTTTTCAACCTGTGAAAGAGCAACATGAACAGTGAATTTTTTTTTTCAACTACTCTCAAGTAGAAATGTAATATCAGATTAAATTATAAAATAACTTCAAGCTATACAATAGGGGGCCTTTACATTTTATATTGATGAAGAAATGAACTGACTAACAAGGACTAATTAGAAAGTTCTGTGTCTTAAGATAGCAAAAACAGAAATCAATTTTTTTAGCACTGTAAAGAATATTTAAAGATATCAATGATCTGCTGGTTGAACTTACACCCTTGCCATCATCAGGTTTTCTTAGTGCTCCAATCACATCAACCAACTGTGAAAATTTTATTTCCAAATCTGCATCGTCATCTGATAAATCATATGGCTGCAAAGATGAATCACTAGAGAAGTCAGAATCTTCATTTCCAATATCATTATCATCTTCATAAGGGGCCAGCTCAGTAATCAAAGATGCAGGATCAACAATCTCATCGGGATCAACCAATTTGCATTCGGACAATCTCTTACAATTATCCATTACATTATTGGACGAACCTTTGTCATCAAACTCCTTTCTTGCTATTGTGGATGAACAGTTCTTTACTCTGCTCATATCTTCATTTGTGCAGTTCTGCATAGGCAGAGAACCCTTACCAAGGTTTACTAGACCAAACTCCCAGTCAATTGCCTCATCATGGCAACTATCATCTAGATACAGAGGATTTTTTGGATCAATTATAAGAGAAAATGCTAAAGCAACGTTGCTAGCCATCTTTCGAACCAAATGATCAGGACTCTGCAACCTACCTGACAGCAATTTTTAAAAAAAATGTCAAAAGAACCAAATATACTTTTCCAATAATATAGCTTGCAATCATAATAATAATAACAATAACAACAACAACGACAATAAACAAAAATTTGATAAGGCTTGGATTCTACAGCTAACTCCTTGAAGTATTGACTGCAGTGCATCCTTGGTTGCATCTAAATCTTCCTTTGACATCTTCTCCAGGCAAAGGCCTAAAGCAGCAGTTATGTCTAATATTCAGTTAAGTGCCAAAAAGATAGAAGGGAAAGAGGCACATGGAGAGAAGAAGATGCAAGGATCAGATCTAGTGCATTATGAAGGTTGAAACTTTTTCCTGGTGCCAAAAAGGATACATGCTTGCTGCTCAATTGGGGCTGATTGAACAAATTCTCTTTTGGACCACACTCTGGTGAGGTTTTGCACAGTATCCATAAGAGCACGAACACCACAGGCTTTTGGAGCCAAAGAAGTACTAGGTGCACATTCAAAAACAGCAAAGTGGAGAATCCATCTTGAGCAACATATAGGGAATACTTTCCAGAGTAAAAATTTCTCACGAAACATGGACCTGAAATGGAGAAAGTATAGAAAAAGTCCGTTGATTAAAAAAAAAAGCATCATCTTATTTCCCATAAAGCAACTATATTTGACAGAGGATGAGAATTCATAAATTGATATCTTAATATAACAAGATTGGTTCATGAATTCTGTTATGGAATGTACAAGTATTATGGAACCTATATATATTAGGCAACTTGGAGATTTATAGGGATTTGAGTAGGTGGTCATAAGGAAAATAGTTTCCTTATTGGAAGTCCCTGCTTCCACCTAACTGGCGGATGGTTGTTATTCTCCACTAGCTAGGCCTTTGGATCTTTCAAACTCAATTCACAAGTATTCAAAATCTCAGTGCCATGAATTCAAAATAGGTGTTGCCTTACCTAATTGATGTTTTCTGCTTATAAATTTGATTGAACAAGACCCATAAAATCCAATATGCTTCAGCATCTCTTACACTTTGAGCTGCTAGTTGATTCAGAAGTTGCTCAGACAACCTTTCTACAGAGTGAGGGTCTTGAACTCCCTCCATTATCTTCAACAAAAAACGAAGACCAGGTTTTGACTCAAATGTTTTGCTAACAGTCATATCAGCAGACGGCTGTAGCAAGCTCTGAACACCTCTAAGGATTCTAGGAATCAATTCACTTAACAGCACATCTGAGAAAATATAAAGGATTGATTTTTTATACACCTATCTATTTTTCTCCATGTAAATGCAAGAAGATGCCTGGCTCACAGTAATAAGAATCACCTGCAAACCCTCGACGACAAATGCGAGCAAAAGCTTCCCCAACAAATAGAATAGTACTATCAGCTTTATTCTTATCAAAATAAGCAGTTTCGTCCAAATTCTTGTCCCATTCTTCTGCTCCGGCAAGTATTTGAGTGGTAATATGCTTGAAAAATAAGCTGATATTCAATGGTTAAGAAGACAACCCCGGGTGTATATATGTAAGCTAAATAACAGTGCCTCCTCAAAGCTAAAGATACTTGTACGGAAGAAAGCAACAGCCTTGGTGGTGATCTAAATCCACCAATTGCAATCATATTGATGAAAAACATATTTCATAACAACCTTTCTAACACTAAAAAAACAACAATAATAACAACACGCAACCCCTATATATATATATATATATATATATATATATACACACACATATATATATATATATAATAACTAAAACAAAGTAAAAACAATAAAAATAATTTGGAAAAAAAGGAGAAGAAAAAGAAATTGAAAGGGTATTCTTTAGTGGAAGGCATTCTTTAATAGGAGAGGTTAACAAAGGGTATCCGTTGAAAATAAACTGATTGGCTACGCCTGTTAGAAAAGTGCACACACAATAGGATCAAAAATTCTATTCCAATAAAAGAGTAAATAAAAGGATACGGTGATGAGAGTGAAGTAGGCGCGCCTGCTCGTGCTTTGTCAGGAATAGATGTAATAAGTTGTGCCACCCTGAAAATAATCTGCCGGACAGATTCATTGGCAGAACCTTCAGATTGACAGTCTCTGGCAAATTCTATAACCATTCGGTGTATACCATCATTCTCAAACAAGGAAAGTAGAAGTAATCTGCCATGGATGTTGTGAAGGAATGACACAGTATATACTATAATTAATGTCACTGATATACATTTAAAGAAGGCAAGGGAGCTCTATACACACCACATATAGCATATTAGGCATTAATTGTGCTTGAATGAAACAACAGATAGAAAATTGGCTAACCAACAATCATTTGGAGCTCATAATCCTATCTTACATCTCATATTAAGTTTACCACTAAATAAAAATTGTTTCTTGAAACTCAGCCCTTTCCCATTATCAAAAATATTTAATACATGCAGAAAATAAGGATAAAAACACTTAGTTCGAATCATTATTGTGGCATATACATCTTTCTAAAGCATATGATGTAACTCTTCAAGCACCAGCTAGAACTGTATGGCCAAACAATTAGAAATGCAGACAGGCAAACATAAAAATTCTCATTTTCAGTCTGTCACAACAGAGGCTGCTAAAACCATCAATTCAATAAAATCATACATATTCTCCCATATTGTGTCTGGAATTCAAATTGCAAAGAGGCAAGAAATGTTAAATGTAGTATTCAAAGAATAAGAATGCTGTATATTCATGTCAATACCTTTCAGCATTTGAACACACTGCATTGAGATCATGAGTGCCCAGACCTCTTCCTTGTAAGCAAGGAACTAATGCCTGTATAACCTCAGTGAATTGACCATTTGTAAAAAACACATCATATACATGTACTCTTGCAGAAGTGGGGAAACATGCTAGCCAATCCAAAGCCACATCTACATTATTACCATCACAATTAGAAGGCACCCCACTCTAAAAGATGATCAAATTTAAAAACAATGGAAAAGTACAATCCATGTTTTAACACAAATGATTATACACTTGAAGGCAAAAATATTCAATCTAATAATGCAACAAAGTAAACTTTGGACTTATATAGTCAAACAAAATTACCATGTAACAAAACTCGTGCCAGCATTGGAAATGCAGCACCTTTATAGAAAATCTGTTGCCATTGACTTCTCTTATCAGAATCCGGCACCAGTGCGCTTTGTACCTTGTGGATAATATCCAAATTTCAAAAAACAATTAAGGACGATTACTAAAATGTTTCTGTTATTTGAAAGGATTAAAATTAAACAAATGAATAAATAATGCGAAATATACCTGTTCAATGAACTGCTCATCAATACTACCTGAAATTCACAAAATGGAAATAGCTAAATAAACCAGCTTTAACCTGAAAAAGATGCTGTGAATTAGATATTTGAATTGAACGATAAGAGGACCTAAGAAGGAGCGAGAATTGACAGGGAATAGCAGAACAGCGAGAGAGTGAAGAGCGGCGATAACTTGGTCAACATGGCCTGCGTCCTTGATGGAACAGACGACCCGGCCCACTTTCTCTGTAATTGCCTTCTCCACTTGTCTCCTACAATTCTCTGGTCCTGCATGGAAGTCTTCCATGGCTGCCCAGGTAAGGTATAGTGATGTTTACAGAGTACTAGTACCCCTTCTGCTCGGTAGCTTGCCTAGGAGTGCAATAAAGAATTATCAATTACATATACATATTCTTATTCGAGATTATAAGGGATGTGTTATACATAACCAATCAAAAAACTAAAAAACCCATCAGAATTTTTAACCTCCGTAACCAACCGAAACCAACAGTAATACGGAGTAGTTAATAACATAGTAACAAACTGTCCAGAATTGATTTTTCAAACTCCATTGGTTACTTCACAAAATTTTACATAAAATAATAATAATTAATTAATAAGAAACAAAAATTAAACACAGTAACGCATTTCGAGACTCCAACTTCGTTTGCATACTGTTATACGAAATTCATTTTCATAGCAGATTCACAAAATCACAGCCTTGAGTGTCTACTGCCTGAGGTGAGGTTCGGCTGTCACCTGAGGTCCGTTCAGCCTCACCGAGTTGGGGGATTAAGCGAGTGTGCGACTGTGTCTGCAGACTAGGGCTTAAGAGGTTATGAGTTGAGGGCTTGAGGCTTGAGAAGTGAGGACTGAGAGAGGCGTCGGCACCGCGATAGACGAGTGGTGTCGTGGTGAACTCATGAAAGTTGCGTCGTCAGCGTCATCAGCTCATCGCGATGCTACTGAGCAGTCGACCTGTCGTGAGGTCTGAGACACAGAGAGTGTCGATGGAGGAGAAAGGAATCAAAGGATTAGTGTTATTAATTGGATTGGGCTAGAAAAAAAATTGGATTGGGCTAAAAGTCTTAAAGTCAAAATTTCCTAATCATTTGATATTTCTTATGAGTTCTACTCATAAAAACTCTCAAATTCAACTCTATCAATTATAATTATTTACATTCAAAATTTATGAGATGGAGTACAAGTGTGTTTATGTTAGACTTAGTATTAGTTGTTATACCTGAGTCCTACTCGTTAGCCTATTGTGTAGAGTAGAAGTATTGTATTATTATTCGTAAACCAATCTGTGAGTAATTCAATAATATTCAAACTATCATTTGGTATCATATTAGTGATAGGTATTTTCTCCATGTTTCTCTCCTCAATCACCGATGGCAGGTAACGATTCTGAGTGTACCCTCTCTATTGCTGCCATACTGGCGCCAGCCACCATCACCACCCCAAACTCTCTCACCTATCTCATCACTTCGTGTCGATTAAACTGATGACATGAAACTACCTCTTCTAGCGTACCCAACTTGTGCCATTTCTCAAAGGTCAAGGCCTACTGGGGTACGTCAACGGCACCACGCCATGTTCGCCGACGACGATCACCTATGCCTCCGGCAACACTGGTAGCACGTCGAACGAGGTCTCCTCCACTGCTGCTAATCTGGAATTCGCCGGCTCGGTCCAGCAGGACCGATCTATCTTGTCGATGAGGGTCGTGTCTCTCTCCGAGGAGGTCATGTACCACGTCGTCGGTCGTTCCACAGTAAGAGAGGACTGGAGTTCCATTGAAGCGGCCATGAGTTCCTCCACCCGCGCACGTTACCTGAATCTTCTCTCACAATTCCAGTCGCTCCGGCAAGGCGACTCCACACTGCGGAGTATCTCAGCCGCGCCCAACTCCTCGTCGAAGACTTAGCCTTGGCGGGTCGCACGATCTCCCTCGACGAGCAAAACCTCTATGTGTTTAGAGGGCTTCAGCCAGGTTCATGGCCATGGCGACGTCACTCGTCGTCTCAGGTAACTCAATGTCGATACCACAACTGTCCGATTGACAGAGTGGACAAGGTCGTGGACGCGGTGGCTCTCCCCGATGTCATATATGCCGTTCCCATGGTCACACGGTCATATACTGCTACCGGCATTATTCCAATCAACCACTAGCGGCGATGGCAGTGTCCAATCGGAGATGGAGTAAAATTTTGGAGTACAAGTGTGTGTGTGTGTGTATGTGTGTGTATATATATACATATATATCAGGTATCAATCACTGACGGAAATTGATAACAAATACCTATAAAATAATCGAAAAACAAAAAAACTAAAATTTTTTAACATCAATAATCGAAATCGATCAACAATCGACTTTTCGATTTGTTTAGCTATCAGGCAGTTAACCAATATTTTGCTCATCCCTGCCCGGTCAACACAGTTGTGTAATCCACCCAATAATTTGATTGCAAGATATTCTACCCAAGAGCAAAAATCAGTTTTCAACTCTACATAATATAAAAATAGATAATAAGTATAAGAAGCACCTGTAGCTCAGTGGATAGAGTGTCTGTTTCTTAAGCAGAAAGTTGTAGGTTCGACCTCTACATGGTGTATACTAACTGGGCCATAAGAAAAGAAGCCCACTTGCCGGGAACAGGACAGACCTGTATCACAGGGAGAGTGGGATCTGGAGAGATAATATCTGTGGCTGAAACAGATATTAATAAACAAAGCCCTGTATCACAGGGAGAGTGGGATCTCCCCTCCAGATAATATCTGTGGCTGAAACAGATATTAATAAACAAAGCAGCAGCAACTACATATATCCCAACTGTCGATAGTGGTTGAATGGCTGGCTGGCTCAATATCTTCCACAAAAATGCCCCCCGGCCCAACCAAACACATGAACAACGCCAGTTGCAAATAAAAAATACGGAGCATTAATAACGGAATGAAAAATAAGTAACATTATGGGTAATCACAATAACTAAAAAGTTAATTATTTAAAGATTTAATTTTTGCACAAAAAAAAACACAAACTTTTAAACGTAAAATTTAAGTGTAAGCACTAAACAACACTCTCGATTTTTATTTTTATTTTTTAATCTTTTTGATATAGTAAAATATGATAAGTTATTTTTATTTTTGGGTCTCATAAAATGACAATATATAAGTTTTAAAGAAATGAAAAATTGAAGAAATAGATAATGAAAATTAAAAAATTAAAAAGATTGAAAAATTGAAAAAGAAAATACAGATAATTGAAATAAACGACCCATAGATTTTAGAATTTGTGGGACCGGCCCCCAAGGAGGGCAGCGGCCAAGTGCTTTCTCGCGGGGTCTGAAAAAGATTGGGAGGCGGAGTGCCAGCAAGCTAGTAGACACGTGTCTTCCATTTTTAGCCACAAGATTCAACATCTCCTACCTTCTGGAAATTTCCACTCCCAATATTTTTTGATTCTCCTTGTAAAAATGAAAAAAAATCCTCCAAACGCCATCCTACGTGGCGCCTCTACTGTGTTTTCTTGCCTTAAGTGTTCATTCTTGAATCTCATTCTCACCTTACTGTTTTTCCCATTTTTGGGATCCGCTCTTTCCTTCTTTGGCTTTTCACACTTCCGAAATGGTTTTTTGATTGGCAGAAGTGGAAAGCTCTTTCTGCTTCTTTCTTCCTCTTCCTCTCAGAACTCTTTTTTGTAGAGATTTCTTCAACTATGGTGGCCGAGGCTATGGTATGTGCACCTCACAATCTTTCACTTGTTTGTTCTAGAGATTCAATTTTGGGACCTGGGTATTTTTTAAATTGACTTTTTTCTGCATACTTTAGTGTATGATTGCTTTTATGGCCATGGGTGTGCCACAAAATTTCAGTTGTTTGCTCTGAAGATTTCAAGATTCAATTTTGAGGCAGGGTTATTTTTTTTATTTTTTTTCTCCAAAACAGCAAGTATTATAGATAATCAAAACTGAGTCTGTACAAGGCCCAAAAGTGACCACATCAAAAGGTGCTAAGCATTCACAAACAACCATCTAAGTGCTATGCTTGATGAGAAGCACGCACTAACACCAAATCATGGTTATTTATTAAATTTACTATTTTTGGTATACTTTAATGGATGCTATTATTACTGTACTTGTAAAAGAAGCATTTTTCGAATGATTTATGTGTATGCATTTTTTTTGGGGAGGGGAGGGGGGGAGGGGTGTGGAATTTATTTTTGGTACTGCTTTAGATTGCAGTTATTCTGCTTTGCTTAATATAGAAAAAGAGGAGAAACCTACTAAGGACCAAATTTGGAGCAGAGAACACTGAATTGTGTACTTGGTTAGCATATTGATATTTTATACGGAATACTAGTTATTTTTGTATTTGGAAATTACTGCAGAGCTTAAAGCTAATACGGAGTATTAATTTAAAAGGATAAAAGTTAATTCTTTATTTCAATCAATGAAGATCAGAATTAGTTAAATCTAATGATAATGTATGGAGGGAAATAACTGCTACATGTACCAATTCAGTGCTCAACCATTCAAAGCTGTAGTATGTAGGATTTACATGTATATTTGGAAGCAAAATTGTACTGTTCATGATCTGAACTAGATTGGATATAAGGTTTAGTTAAATTGAGTGTGTTTGTGTATAGAACTGCTTAGGGTTTCTTCAAAGACCTTGTAGTTTAAGTTAGTCCAGTCACAGATTTGTTGCTAATTCATTCTATTTTGTTATCTAATTGTATAGGATCAATCTGATGGAAATAGCGGGGCAGTTAACAGTAAGTTGGAAACTATGACCACACAGGCTGGGGTCTCAAGTTCTTTAGGAAGTGAATACTTGCCAAAGGTTGGTTGGTTTACTTTTACATGATGTGTCACAATTTTTGGTTGTTCTGGAACGTATGTGATTGGAACCCTTGAAATCTTCAACAATAGGTGAGGAAACCTTATACCATAACAAAACAACGAGAGAGATGGACAGAGGAAGAACACCAAAGGTTTGTTGAAGCCTTGAAGTTGTATGGCCGTGCATGGCGTAAGATAGAAGGTGAGTTTGGTATAAGGTTCTTCCTCGCTGACAGAAGGTCCTCCAATCTGTCCTTAACTTTTTGCGTGTAGTTCGATCTTATTAATGTTCCTTCATTGTTCTAATTTGTGTGCAGAACATGTTGGGACTAAAACTGTGATTCAGATTCGAAGCCATGCTCAGAAGTTTTTCACCAAGGTTGGTGCTGTATTTTAAGTGATTACTTGAGAAAATTCAGTGCTTGAGTTACCATTATGTTCAAACATATGAGGCGAAGAAGCTCTACTATTCCATGGCCATTGAAATTTCCTTGTCCATTTAGGTTGTTCGTGATTTGGGGAATGATGGTGATGGACCCATAGAGATCCCTCCTCCTCGGCCTAAGAAGAAACCTTTGCATCCTTACCCTCGTAAAATGGTTGATTCGTCTAAACCTGAGATGGAAGTTTTAGGTCAATCTGAAAGGTCTCCTTCAAAAATATATAACGGAGAGAGAGATAATCAGTCTCCAGATTCAGTTTTGTCAGCGATTGGTTCAGATGATATGGAATCTCCAGTTGCTGAGTTGCAGCACACCCAACGTTCTCCTGCTTCATGTACTAGTGATGCAGATTCACCTAACTTAGCACCTATAGAGAATGATAACGAATGCCTGACATCTAACTCCAGTGTCGAGAAGAAAGGATCTGTTGCATCAGTTGGAGTGACTGCCAAGTCCTCCCTCCCTACAGACAATTCTTCTGTGGTATTTTCACTTAACATAATCTTATCAGTAAAATTCAATTCTTTTCTGTATAAATTTGAGGATTAACAAGTCTTAGTGTCTATCGGTTTGTGCAGAAACTTGACCTGCTTTCTAGGGATACCGCATCTTCTGTGAAAGAGTCAACCAGGGATACACCAGCAAGTTTCAGGTTATTTGGACAGACAGTTTCAGTTTCTATAGCAGTAGCAGATTCTTCTAAACAAGAACCAGATAACTTTAAGTCAGTGCCTTTGGATGCTGCTAGAGAGGAAAATGAAGTCAATGATAACACAACAGTTGAAGGTCTACCTAACCACGTAAATTCGCAGTTTGTTTACACAATGGTTCCACACAGTATGATTCCCCCAGCCAGCTGGTTTCCACAGTTTTTACCAAATAAGGACTCCAACAGCGTGGGAGCCAAACCGACTACCATGCCGCCTTGGTGGTCTTGGTACCAAGATATCATGCATCGGTATTTTTCTTCGTGCAGCCATGTAGCTGCACAAACAACATATCCCGAAGAGGACTTCAAACACTCTCGAACTCAGAGGGAAAGGTCATCAACTGATTCAAGCAGTGGATCAGCAAGCGAAGTAAACAGCGTGCTTAGAAATTCTGATGCAATCGAATCTAAAGGCGGCACAGTGAAGCTCGAGAATACCCAGAACAGGAAAGGGTTTGTACCATACAAAAAATGCTTAGCTGAGAGAAATGAAGAGTCATCAGCAGCTGACATAGAAGAACCAGAGAGGAAAAAGCTTTGTGTTGGCTTATAGAACATTTTCATTTTGGTATGGTTCTCTAGTCTACTTCCACAGGATCATTCTTTATGAGTATGGAGTATGGATGTAACCTTTCTCTGTTGTAAAGATTTAAGCCTAGAGAACCATTTCTCCCCCACTTTTTCTTTAATTTTTACATAGATTTAATTTTTTGCACCATGTCTCCATTCAGGAAGAACACTATCCTTGAATTTTCCTTTCAACTTATTATTTCCCTACACTGTACTCTATTTAACTGTGACATTCATAATCTTTTGAAGTAGTTAAGGAAGTTCATTTTGGAATATAATGTTCTAGTAAAAGTTTGTTCATCTTACATACATAATCAAATTTGTGTGTTCTATAATCTATACTATACTTACAAAAAGAAGTCTTAACAAAAAAAAAAATCTGTTTTGATGTGGGCGACAGAAAACTACAAAACATACCAACCAGGAAAGATCCTAATTCTCAAAAGGATAATATGATGTCTTGGGTAAAGCATGTCATGTCGTCCACAAGGGACCATTTTGATAATCACAATCAGATAATTATCTAACACAAAGTTGGTGGATGGCAAAAGTGGTTGACCAAAGAGAAAAGATCTTCGGTGCAGAATAATAAACACAAATTTGAGGTCCATATCTACTTAGCCACACAGTTTGATTGACATTCAATCTTTTATTGTGAAATGAAATAACACCCAAAAAAGATCATATATAAAATCTCAGCCTCTAGGCCCCTTATAAAACAAATATCTACCCATCAAAATCACTTGCATTATTCACGTTTCATTTATACTAATTCTAAACTTAATATTTTAAAAAATTAAATAGTAAATAATTTCAGTCAAGCCTCGTTAACCAAATCCAACACATAAAATGGGACGAATAGAGTAATATACTTTCAATACTCAAAAATGCACTTTCAAATAATGTACTTTATGTATACAAATAATATACTTTTTATTTATGGTATACAAATAATATACTATTTATTTATGGTATATAAATAATATACTTTTTATTGGTGGTTTACAGAGTTGTGTGGATCATGGTTCATACAATAATGATCCTTGAAAGGCTGAGCCGGTCACAAGTCATAAAAATACTTCTGCAATTGTTATACCATGGATCAGGGTTCATATTGCATTGTTAACACATTATGTACATACAGTTAACAATTTATGTACATGTAAACAAATAACTTGATAATTGCTGACACATAATATGATAGCTACAAGTACATAAACTGCCAACTGCAGATACAGAATGTGTCAACTACATATACAAAATCTAAATGTTATTTTTGGACCATGTATCATTTGCCATACTTCTAATATTGGACTTTAGGCCCAAACATACTTGGCCCAATAAATGCCATTAAAATTACCATCTGGTCCATTTATGCAAGAATAGGAGATAAATTAGTGCAGAGATTTGGTTATTGTACTTTAACCCCAGAAGTTTCCAATAATTTAAAATAAACCCAAAAGAGTCCTGACATCCCTATGTCTCTCCTTTCTCTCGCTCGAATCTCAAATTGAACCGGATAAGTAACTTTTCTTCTGATCTTCGCTTCTCAGGACCGTCGCGGTGTTCATACTTTGTCGTTTAGAAGCCTAATCCAGTTCCGAAGTCCCCTGTTCTTCTGCTCTAGCGGTCAATTTTCCAATATCTCGTTGTTATTAGCTTTCGTTAAACTTTTTTGCTTTTGCATATTTTGATGTCTTTTGCTATTTCCTTAATATTTTGGGAATGTATTGTGTATCATATAGCTGTATACTTGGAAATTTCGGGATATGTAATCAATCCTTTTATTTAAGAGAAGAAAACTTGTAGGATTTGAGATTCCCAATTGTGTTTCAGTAAGTGGTGTGCTCTCTAGTCTCAGCATAGGTATACTTTACTCTAAAGTACTCGACCACTCGAATCTCATTCAACACTGTCAATGGGATCCTTAAAGCTGATTCATGAAATTTGACTTGACTTGCTTCAGAATTTATATGAGAATTTCTATGTTCCATGTGCATAAGGTGTTGTGATATCAGTGTGGTGTTTGATGTGTTTCCTAGTCTTTGATAAAGCGGTGTATGTTATTGTTCCTTTATGTTTGGCTAGTCAAACTTGCTTTCTTCATGTTTATTTTGATGTCTACCTGCTGCTTTGGTTTCTTTTCTGACTTTATCTGTTTGTGCATACTAACTTTGGACACAATATAATAACATAAAGCTAAGTGTACAGCCATGATGATTGGATTGGCAATGGCATCCTGGTCTTGATGAAATAGATAAATAAAAGAGTTGCTCAAAAGCATCAGAGTAGTAATAATATTGACCGCCTTGCCTAATAGAATTTATTTACTTCTTTGACATTGTCTTAGCAGGGGCTGGAGTTTAACCTGTCTTAGAATTTTCAGGACGAAGAGGGAATTAGGGAAAAGTTTATGGGATTTTCCTTCTCCAAACCTGTTGTTTAATTTTTATTTATTTAGTTGTATTTGTTGGGATATTGGATCTAATGCCATTTGGTTGTCTAGATTGAACTTTTGAGCTTGGATCCATCTTGGATTGAATACTGTTCAATGCTATTCTCTAATTGGATTGTTTGTGGCATTTCACTGTATTTTATATCCTTTTAAGCAATTAAGCATCAAAGGTTCCTTTGTACAAATCTGAGTGGATGTCCTGCATGTCCTATTATAAGATCTTAGGTTGGTTCCATATGTTTGTGTGTATGCGCTCATGCACATGCATATGTCTATAAATTTGACATTTATGTATGCTAAAAGTCTTGTCATCTTTCTGTAGATATAGAATATGGGTAAGGGGTTCTTTTGGGTGTAACTTTCAGTACATTACTTGTATAGTGGAGTAGTTATGCTTTCTAAGAAACATCTGTTCTCCAATTTAATTATTATATTCTTATTTCGTCCAATGCCACCTTTGCTGGCCTCTAGTTTCATTAGTTTGGTGTAGACAGCAGCTCTGACAAAGGTGTTACTGTTCTTTTCAGTGAGTCTAACATTCTCTTGACACTGCAGGACTTAAATTGAAAAGCTTTGACCATGTCTCATCTCCCGGCAACAACAAATTCACTCAGTGAAGCTTCTGAGGCCAAAACTTCATCTGAGGCTATTGCCATTCTTTACCGCATCCTTAATGACCCTTCATCTTCTTCTGAGGCTTTAAGGATCAAAGAGCAAGCAATCTCTAATCTCTCTGACCTGCTGAGACAAGAGAATCGGGCAGAGGAACTTAAAAACCTTCTGACCCAATTGCGGCCTTTCTTTTCTTTGATCCCTAAGGCAAAAACAGCTAAAATCGTTCGAGTAATTGTTGATGCAGTGGCAAAAATACCAGGTACGTCTGACCTTCAGATTTCCCTTTGCAAAGATATAGTGCAGTGGACCCGTGCTGAGAAGCGAACTTTTCTTCGCCAACGAATTGAGGCAAGACTTGCTGCTCTTTTGATGGAAAACAAGGAGTATTCTGAGGCGTTGACACTCCTTACTGGCCTCATCAAGGAGGTAAGAAGATTGGATGACAAGCTGCTTCTTGTGGAGATTGACTTACTAGAGAGCAAGCTTCATTTTTCACTGAGAAACCTTCCTAAAGCCAAGGCTGCACTGACAGCTGCCCGAACAGCAGCCAATGCTATATATGTGCCTCCGGGTCAGCAGGGCTCTATTGATCTGCAGAGTGGTATCCTTCATGCAGAAGAGAAGGATTACAAAACTGCTTACAGCTATTTCTATGAAGCATTTGAAGCATTCAATGCCCTCGAAGATCCCCAGGCCATATACAGCCTCAAGTACATGTTGCTTTGCAAGATCATGGTGAGCCAGGCTGATGATGTTGCAAGCATTATATCATCACCCAAGGTGGGATTACAATATCAAGGCCCAGAACTTGATGCTATGAAGGCTGTTGCCGATGCTCACTCAAAACGCTCTTTGAAGCTCTTTGAGGTTGCTCTTCGAAATTTCAAGGCCCAGCTAGATGAGGATCAGATTGTCCACCGGCATCTTTCTTCCCTGTATGACACTTTGATGGAGCAAAATCTTTGCAGGTTGATTGAGCCTTTCTCCAGGGTTGAAATTGTTCACATTGCTGAGTTGATCGAGTTGCCTGCTGACCACGTTGAAAAGAAGCTATCTCAGATGATTTTGGATAAGAAGTTTGCTGGAACTCTCGACCAAGGTGCCGGGTGCCTCGTAATCTTTGACGATCCAAAGACAGATGCCATATATCCTGCGACATTGGAAACCATTTCAAATATGGGGAAGGTTGTTGACAGTCTGTTTGTAAGATCTGCCAAAATAATGGCTTGAGTTCTAGATTGACCCCAACTAGAACACAGCTATATTTCAAATTACTGGTTGTTTTGAAGGGGTTTCCTTACCCTTAGGACAAGGATTTGGGGCATTGAAGTCATGAAGATGTTCTTAGTTCAACCTTGAAAGTTTTAAAGTAGAATGTGGCTTGTTAATCATTTTTAGTCACATTTAGTTCCTAGTTTGACTATTATTGAATTCTAAATGGTTCAAGCTCAATCTATTAAACATCTACTAATGCCCAACTACATCCACTTTGAAATGCATTCTATGTATACTTTATACTTTATAGTTTAATAGTCATTTCAATTGTTTATCCCAAATGGTTAACAAAGTGACGATTTCAATCAATTTATTAACGATGTCACTTTTTGATCGTAACTTCAAGATTTAGTGGCTATAAAATGGGAAAGTATTTTCACCCCATCGGATGAAACACTCACATTCCCACATTGTGGCTGCCAGACTCCCGTAACTGAAGTCTCATAAATTGACCGACTCGATCTCATGACCTCACATATAAAAGCACAAAGTGCTCGGCAGACCCGTGCACGGGAATGGTGTGAGTTTTTAAAACCCGACCCGCTCAATTCACACATATATGTCTTCTCTCACTTTTCACCTTCAGATCTCAGACTTCAGACCTTCTCTCTCGCACTCTCGCCTCTCGGCTTCTCCTCTCAGTCCTCTGCTCTCTGTCTCTAAAGTATGATGTCTGAATCTCTTTAATCTTGATTCTCTTCTAGTCTTCTTCTTCCCCCGGAGTTCGGAGTTCTCTGTTCTCTGAAGAGTGAAGTCCGAATCTCTTCTTCTTCGAGTTCTAGAGAGTAGAGAGTAGAGACCTCTCTTCTCTGTTCTCTCCGGACTCAGGTGACGCTGTGACGGCGGAGTGCTGGAACCGTGGAGCTTAGTTCTCTGTTCTCTCCGGACGCCTGGTGACGCTGTGACAGACTGAACTGTTTTTGCAGTTCTATTGTAAGGTTTGTAAGTTAGATAAGAATTCTTTTATTTATTTATTTTATATATAGAACAAATGTGAATTTGATTAGACATTTCATTAAGGCTTAATAATTAATTAATACACAGAATGAATTACACTTTTCAGCAAACAATGAATTTTGATACTTGGAGTTGGGACATTCATTGGTTTGGCTTTGAAATATGAAATCACTTAGCTTATCTTCTTTTTCTGTGATTTTATCAATTACCTTTTTATTCTTATATCATTTTGAGCTTAGTTTAGTGCAGTATTTCTTGAATATTTGGGCTGTATCAGGAATTTTTCATGGATAACACTGTTCTTAGAGCCAACTGTTTATGGACACGTTCATGTTTTCTGCTTTTTCACAATGATAATGAACCATTTACTTATACTAGTGTGTTTTCTAGAGCAAGGGGGCGATGCTTTGATTCACTTTCAGTGCTCTATCTGTTAAATTGTCTTCGGCACTCTTTAAAGTCTTTTGGTACGGTGCCACTTGTTTCAAAATGGGGCGATTAAGACTACAATCTAACATCAACGCAATTGAAGAGGAACCAGAAGATTGTGAGGCTGCCTCCTCCAGTAAAAATGCTTTAGCATGCATGATAAATTCAGAGGTAAGTGCTGTGTTGGCAGTGATGAGAAGGAATATGAGGTGGGGTGGTCGATTTGTGTCAGGGGATGACCAGCTAGAACACTCCTTAATCCAGTCCCTGAAGACACTGCGAAAGCAGATATTTTCCTGGCAACAACAATGGCAAACTATTAACCCAGCATTGTATCTTCAACCATTTCTAGAAGTTATTCGATCGGATGAAACTGGGGCACCGATCACTGGTGTTGCCTTGTCATCTGTCTACAACATTTTGACTCTTGATGTAATTGATCTGAACACCACCAATGTTGAAGATGCTATGCACTTGGTTGTCGATGCTGTGACTAGCTGCAGATTTGAGGTTACTGATCCTGCATCAGAAGAAGTTGTACTCATGAAAATACTTCAAGTCCTTTTGGCTTGCATGAGAAGCAAAGTCTCGGTTGTCTTGAGTAATCAACATGTTTGCACCATTGTCAATACCTGCTTTCGAGTAGTTCATCAAGCTGGAACGAAAGGTGAGCTCTTGCAACGGATAGCACGGCACACCATGCATGAACTTGTGAGGTGTATCTTCTCTCACCTTCCCGAAGTTGACAACACACAATGCTCATTAGTTAAACGGGGCAGTTCTACAAAACATGAGGTACAGAGAATTTTTGTTTCTTGTTCTCTATTTGAAGTTTTGATTTCCTGGAATTTCCTTCACTTTTGGTATTTTTGGTGTGTGTGTGCGGAGGAAATAACAGGTGCTAAGTAAAAATTGCCAAATTGACCCTCTATCCTTGTGGCAAGGCAATGAGTGGTAAACAAAGAGTTTAAGAAGGAAATAACTCAATGGCTTTTGAATAGTTTCTAGGATTACCTTGATACACTGAACAAAATGATTAGAGAGGGAGCATTACTTGTACAAATATTGTGAAGTTCCTTTTAAAATGACCCAATTTGCTGCACAGCAACTCTTGCTCTTTTTACTTTTTTTGAGGGGTGATGGGATCTGAAATTGAAGTTAGTGCTAGTATGAAGTGCTAGCAAGACATTCAAATTTGATGCAAGATGTCAAAGCATGTGAGTCCACTGTAGCAAACTGCAAACCTATGTGGTTGATAGGCTGACACACTTTTAATGATGTGGATGGAGATTTGAGTGCATAATCTGTGAATTGATCTTCCTTTACTTGCTACTGAGTATTTCTTTTGTTTTTGTGTTTTTTTGTTTTCTTCTACTGTAGGTTTCTGGCCTAGATGGTGATTACGGTTTCAGTAGTAAGTCAGAGAATGGTACAGGTTCTTCTGAATATGATAGCCAACCACCTTCAGGAGGTTTTGCTTCTTCTGGATCCACAGGCTTGCAGAGTGCTGCAATGGACGACAGCATGGTCATAAGTGATTATGGGAAGGATACCGTTCCTTATGATTTACATCTAATGACTGAGCCATATGGGGTCCCTTGTATGGTTGAGATATTTCATTTCCTGTGCTCATTGCTGAATGTTGTTGAACATAAGGGAATGGGCCCTAGAGCAAACACTATAGCATTTGATGAAGACGTCCCTCTATTTGCTCTAGGTTTGATCAACTCAGCAATTGAACTAGGCGGTATGGCTATTCGGAATCATCCTAGATTATTGAGTTTGGTACAGGATGAACTATTCCGTAATCTCATGCAATTTGGCTTGTCAATGAGTCCGTTGATTCTTTCAATGGTCTGTAGCATTGTTCTAAATCTCTATCAGCATTTGCGTACTGAACTGAAACTGCAGCTTGAGGCTTTCTTTTCTTGTGTGGTATTGAGGCTTGCACAAAGTCGTTATGGGGCTTCATACCAGCAGCAGGAGGTTGCAATGGAGGCTCTTGTTGACTTTTGTAGACAGAAAACATTTATGGTAGAGATGTATGCAAATTTGGATTGTGATATAACTTGTGGAAATGTTTTTGAAGAACTTGCTAATCTATTGTCGAAAAGTGCTTTTCCTGTGAATTCTCCTTTGTCTGCCATGCACATTCTTGCTTTAGATGGATTGATTGCTGTAATTCAGGGAATGGCTGAGAGGATAAGCAATGGATCATATAATTCAGAACCACATATAATAAATCTTGATGAGTATACTCCGTTCTGGATGGTAAAATGTGAGAACTATAGTGATCCTGATCATTGGGTACCATTTGTACGGAGGAGGAAGTATATCAAAAGGAGATTAATGATTGGAGCTGATCACTTTAATCGAGATCCAAAGAAAGGGTTAGAATTTCTCCAAGGAACACACCTTTTGCCTGAAAAACTTGATCCACAAAGTGTGGCTTGCTTTTTTAGGTTTACTGCAGGGCTAGACAAGAACCTTGTTGGAGATTTTCTTGGAAACCACGATGAGTTTTGTGTTCAGGTTCTTCAGGAGTTTGCTGGAACATTTGATTTTCAAGACATGAACTTAGATACTGCTTTACGTTTGTTTTTGGAGACTTTCCGATTGCCCGGAGAATCCCAAAAGATACAGAGAGTGCTTGAGGCTTTTTCAGGAGAATCCCAAAAGATACAGAGAGTGCTTGAGGCTTTTTCAGAAAGATACTATGAGCAATCACCACAGATTTTAGCTAATAAAGATGCTGCTCTATTATTGTCATATTCCCTGATAATGCTTAACACTGACCAGCATAATGTACAGGTGAAGAAGAAGATGACAGAAGAGGATTTCATTCGAAATAATAGACACATAAATGGAGGCAATGACCTCCCTCGTGAGTTTTTGACGGAACTCTATCATTCAATCTGCAGCAATGAGATCCGCACAACACCAGAACAAGGTGCTGGTTTTGCAGAAATGACACCCAGCCGTTGGATTGATTTGATGAGTAAATCTAAGAAAACTTCTCCATATATAGTGTGTGATTCCAGAGCATACCTCGACCATGATATGTTTGCCATAATGTCTGGTCCAACTATTGCTGCCATCTCAGTGGTGTTTGATCATGCTGAACATGAAGATGTTTACCAGACATGTATTGATGGATTCTTAGCTGTTGCAAAGATATCTGCTTGCCGTATTGATGGATTCTTAGCTGTTGCAAAGATATCTGCTTGCCATCATCTTGAAGATGTTTTGGATGATTTGGTGGTATCACTCTGTAAGTTCACAACGCTTTTGAATCCTTCAGCTGTTGAAGAGCCTGTTTTAGCTTTTGGTGATGATGCAAAAGCAAGGATGGCAACTGTTACAGTTTTCACTATTGCAAACAAATATGGTGACTTTATCCGCACTGGCTGGAGAAACATTTTGGATTGCATCTTGAGATTGCACAAGCTTGGCCTTCTACCTGCTCGTGTGGCAAGTGATGCAGCTGATGACTCTGAGATATCTTCTGAACCTGGACATGGGAAGCCTCTCACGAATTCATTATCTTCTGCCCATATACAATCTATAGGCACACCTAAAAGATCTTCTGGGCTAATGGGCCGATTTAGTCAACTCCTATCTTTAGATACAGAAGAGCCAAGGTCCCAACCTACTGAGCAACAACTTGCAGCTCATCAACGCACACTTCAGACAATTCAAAAGTGTCACATAGACAGTATCTTTACTGAAAGCAAATTTCTGTTAGCTGATTCTTTATTACAGCTTGCACGGGCACTTATATGGGCTGCAGGGAGACCTCAAAAGGGCAGTAGTTCTCCTGAAGATGAAGACACTGCGGTATTCTGCTTGGAATTGCTGATTGCGATTACCTTGAACAATCGGGATAGAATTGGTCTTCTTTGGCAAGGAGTTTATGATCATATTGCTAATATTGTTCATTCAACAGTAATGCCTTGTGCTCTAGTTGAAAAGGCTGTTTTTGGGCTCCTCCGTATCTGCCAGAGGTTGCTCCCCTACAAAGAGAACTTGGCTGATGAACTTTTGAGATCACTTCAACTGGTTCTCAAGCTTGATGCCCGTGTTGCTGATGCATATTGTGAACAAATTACTCAAGAAGTCAGTCGTTTGGTTAAAGCGAATGCCACTCACATTCGTTCTCAGACTGGCTGGCGCACAATAGCATCTTTACTTTCTATCACAGCTAGACATCTAGAAGCATCTGAAGTGGGATTTAATGCCCTACTATTCATCATGTCTGATGGAGCACATTTGTCACCAGCTAATTATGTCCTTTGCATTGATGCAGCAAGACAATTTGCAGAATCTCGTGTTGGCCAAGCTGATAGATCTGTTAGTGCTGTGGATCTTATGGCAAGTTCCGTTTCTTGTTTGACATCATGGTCGAAAGATACTAGAGAAGCTATGGCAGAGACAGAAGCTCTAAAATTGTCTCAAGATATCGGGGAGATGTGGCTGAGGCTTGTACAGGGGCTGAGAAAAGTTTGTCTGGACCAAAGGGAAGAAGTAAGAAATCATGCTCTTCTGTCACTTCAGAAGTGCTTGACAGGAGTTGATGATATGTACCTCCCACACGGTTTGTGGTTGCAATGCTTCGATATGGTTGTCTTCACAGTTTTGGATGACTTGATCGAAATTTCACAGGGACACTCCCAGAAAGACTATAGAAACATGGAAGGTACACTCGTCCTCGCACTGAAGCTCCTGAATAAGGTGTTTCTACAGTTACTCCCCAAGCTCTCTCAATTAACTACCTTCTGCAAACTGTGGCGAGGTGTCCTCAACCGGATGGAGAAATACATGAAGGTGAAAGTCAGAAACAAGAAAAGCGACAAGCTTCAAGAATTAGTACCCGAGCTCCTGAAGAACACTTTACTCGTAATGAAGACAAGTGGAGTACTCGTTCAGAGGAGTGCTCTAGGTGGAGATAGCCTGTGGGATTTGACATGGTTGCACGTGAACAACATTCTTCCATCTCTGCAGTCTGAAGTTTTCCCCGATCAAGATCCAGAGCAAGCACAGCGTATTCAAGGTGAACCAGCTCGAAGCCCTGTCTCTACTGAAACCGACTCTACTGTAAACGAATAGCATTATTTGATGACAAACCGGATTTATCTCGTTAATGTTCTTTTACCTTGATTGGGGTTGTGACACAGTTTCTGGACCATTTTGGTCCTGGAAGAAGAGTGTAGAGATGAATGCTTGCTTGCATGATGATTTCTTTTTGAGGATTTTCAATCCTGCTGCAATAGGCATATATTGTATCAGACTGCCATTTTGTACATAACTATGTAACCTTTGTTTCTGTAGTTCTACCAAGTTACCACTTCTAGTGTGACATTAATATCTTTTATATATATATATATATATATATATATATATATATATATATATATATATATATATATATATATATATATATATATATATAGAACAATGAACCTCTGAAGATGTGTCCAATTAATGATGAAAAAATACCCATTAAATCGAATGACAAAGGGTTCTCAGATTCGATTTTTTTTTTTTTTTTTTTGGTTGTCCTATGAGGCTATGACTATGTGATCATTTTTACATTTTGAATTAGAGTCAAATAGGCTCTTGTATTTACTTTTGAAAGGTTCAATTAAACCTTTTAAACCCACCAATTTGTTATGGACTTGTCATAGCCGGTCACTACCATTTTGTCGAAAATTTAACTAACTCTGACGACTCTCCAACATTCGTCGGTTTATCTTTGAAGAAGGCAACCATTTCTGGTCGCCTCTCTGGAGAAGGTGACCACGCCGGCCACCTTCCTCTTCATGAAGTTTGGTCGCCTTTTTCTGGCGGAGATTTTATTATGGATGGCGGTCAACGACATAATATTTAGAGGTAAACAAACAAGTTACCGGTAAATTTGACTTATTTGAGTTGGAATGTTTAATTGCACATTTTAAAAATTCAGGTGTCTATCCCTAATTGCTTTATCATGTAAAGTTCAAGGGCTTATTTGATCTTTTTTTCAATAATTTTTTCTTTCATATTGACTAAATGACTATTAAATTCTTGCCACATTTGGTCATTCCAATTGACAAAATTTCAAACAAATGGCTTATCTTATTGGGTAAAATTGTCCTTTTCGGCGCATTGAATGCGTAGGGTATGCTACAAGGCGCATTGAGTTCAACATTGCACCCCAAATGTCCATGAGGGATCCCATTCCCAGGCCACTACTATATCAATGTGTAAAGCATGCATTTTATGCAATGGTGTCGGTGCTTCCGGTTTTGCCTTTGGGCTTGGCCGACTTCTGATCTGATCTAGGCTTTGCAACTTCAACAAATATCACCCTGCCATCCAAGAACTACAAAAGTGCATTATATTATTATTGTCAGTCATTACGCAAAACAGGAGCTGCGATTTCATGAAACTATAACAACAACAGAAACCAGCAACAGTTTCAAATATATTCTTGAACATAATATATAGCACACATATATTTGTAAAGTAAATTTTCTGGTATTTTTTTTGCCACAGTTGAGGCACTACGATACTAATATTTGGGGTTTTGACTGAAATGGGCAGGTTTCATGAGGAATAGACACAAATAAGCAACTTTTAAAATTTGAACAACAAAAGAAAAATTCTTTTCATCCTTAAGATCTAAGGGTTCTAGAGTTCCATCATTGACTTTGAGGGGTATGGATCAACTTTTATGAATGTGGAAATCGTGGACCACAAAAAAATCAACACACACACATGCTATGATTCTCAAAATCTCCCATTAGATTTCCTCAACTGTTTCTCGACAAAATTTATTCCTCACGTGTTTCTCAACAAAAATGATATCTCCAACTAACCGTCAAATAAAAACTAAACCGGCCATCACCTCTCAGTTCTAGCACTGCATGGTATAAAAACTGCTCTGCAGATGCTTACCAATGGCAGCTCTGAGAATTGAAGAGATCCTCAGCTTCGGCTACTATACTAATATCATATCGCCGTCGCTACTCGCTACTGGCTACTGCAGAACACCGACCTAAGCACATCACACACACATATATATGGCTCATCATCACTCCATAGCTCTGGCTACTCTTGGCCTCACTAAGCCCAATCAGATCCAACATCTCCAGGTTCCTTCTTTCTCTTTGCTTTTATACTATATACGTTCTTTGATGTGGATATATTTTTCTTTGAAATAATATTTGCTTTTATTTTAAATTTATTTTTACAAAGCAGTAGGACAAAAGCAAGTTGCCTGTATACAAGAATACATACGTACTTGCCTTCTTGTATTTGTATTATGTTTGTCCTATTTCAAAAAAAAAAAAAAACACACACACACACACACAAACTCAAGTGGGACTTTGGCTTTTTTTTTTTTTTTTTTTACTAAAAACTCAAATCAAAAAGAGTTTGCTCAAATTTTAAAAATTACTTATTTGTCCATTTCAATTAAAAAAACCCAAATATTTTGGGCAGGGTAGGGCAGGCACAATAAGGATTGCCATGCCTTGCCCAGATTTGGCCTTTTGCAATCATATATATATATATATATTTTGACTGATGTACGTATAGTACGTAGATGTAGAGAAAGCTAAGGTAGGGTAGGGGGGTAGGGCATACCTTCCCATGCATTCCCTGAATTGCCTTGTTGGATTCCTCTTCCGTAGCATAACGAAGAAAAGCAAAGCCTCTGGGTCTATTCGCAACTCGGTCCATGACTACATTAACTACACAGTACAACAAACACCTACTACTTATTTACAACTAACAATTAATTCACAATCTAGAATTTTTTATATTTTTAATCCCACGACTATTGTGGTACTTGCAGAATTGGTCCACGACTTTCAAACTTTGCAATTTTAGTCCATGACTATTGTTTTTGTTGCAAAAATAGTCCTTTTCCAGTTAACATCTCACCGGAAAGTAAATCCGGCGGATTTTCCGGCAAGTTTTCACCAGAAAAAAAAAATCTGATATATTTTTCTTCAATTTTTCGTTGGAAAAAAAAAAAATTCCCTTTCAAGTAGTATTAAAATGGACATTTACATTGTTGAAAAAAATCCATCTTTCTAGTGGGAAAACATCGATTATGCCGGAAAAACATATATTCTTATTTTGGTAAATTAATTAAAGTTAAAACTCAATTTTAAAAAAATTAAAGTTAAAACTAATTCATTTTTTTAATTAGTAAAATTATGTACAAATTCAAATTTTTTGGTACTTTTTAGTTTAAATTTAATCTTAATAATATTATTTTGTTGATCATGAATTTGTACTAATAATTTTGAATTTGTACTTAATTGGCTAAAAAATAAAAATAATTAAAGTCTTAACTTTAATTAGTTTAATTAGTTTTAATTTTTTTTATTAAAATAGTCAATCACATATACATTTCAAATAGCTTAATTTGCTCCAAAGTCCAAATAGCTCACTGCCAGTAGTGTTCACTGCCATTCTGCATTTCTATTTCTTCAGTTGATTTTGACTTCAAAATTTTTATAATTATTTTAACTTAATTAGAAATTAATTAGTTTTAACTTCAATTAGTTTACCAAAATAAGAATATATGTTTTTCCGGCATAATCGATGTTTCCTTGCTTGAAAGATTATTTTTTTTCAACAATGTAAATGTCCATTTTAATACACTTGAAAGGAGAATTTTTTTCCAGCGAAAAATATGAAAGATTTTTTCCGGTGAAAACTTGCCGGAAAATCCGCCAGATTTATTTTCCGGCGAGATGTTGATTGGAAAAGGACCATTTTTGCAACAAAAACAATAGTCGTGGACCAAAATTACAAAGTTTGAAAGTCGTGGACCAATTCTGTAAGTATCACAATAGTCGTGGGACTAAAAATGCAAAAAATTCTCACAATCTACCTACCTACCTACCTACACAAACCACTCAAAAATATAATAATAAAATGCTGCGTTCAATCAATCAGTTCTGATCTGGATAGGATGCCCAATGCAAGAATTTAAATTGAACATTATATATATATATTAAAATTATTAAAGATAGATAAGATATGATGAACCGAATTGAACTCTCAAAATACTAGTTTGAATGCACGATAATATAATCTTGGCTCACATGAATTGAAGTATATATATATATACCTTGGATAAGATTGCCAAAGTTTTTGAAGGCATTTCTCAAGCTGTCTTCCGTGGTCCGAAAAGAAAGCCCTGAATTGAAAAAGAATAACCAAATAAAATTTACAAAATTACCATCATCATTATCTCATAATTAGCACAAGAGTATAGAGGTAGCAGACCAGACCACTGACAAAGAGCTTGGTGGTGGGAGGAGGGTTGTGGGCGTGGGGAGTAGTAGGAAGGCATGATAGGATTTTTATACGAGTTGCCAAATTACGGGGGCGAATTGAGGGCTCACAATAAGAAGGAGGAGGACAAAATTGTCTTATGGGTATGAGTATGCATTGTTTTATGGTTGTGGAAACTAGTGGTGAAGAAGACGGTATAGCATTAGCTGCGGCCATTTCTATTTTCTCCCCCTTCACACTTCACACTTCACACTTCACACTTCAGAGTTCAGACTCATACTCTATGAGAGAGAAAGAGGATAATGCTAACTCTAAGGCCCAAGTACCAACTGTCGGCCCATATCCATGGGCTTTTCTGTAAGATACTTGGGCTTGCTTTACGTATGCATGCAAATGCAAATACTTACGTGGATACCACTTAGGAGCATAGCATTCTATACGGAGTAGCTATGTTAATATATGGTTGGTTATGTGTGTGTGTGTGTGTGAATTGATTATGAAAAACAAGTGAACACAGTATTATTTTTTGTTTCTTATTTATTTATTTATTATTATTATTATTTTTTACTTTCCTCCTAACTTTAATAAAAAATACATATAGACAAGATTTTAGTCTAATACTTTAATTATTTTTTGTACCCAATTATGTTGAAGGCGCAATTCACGTGAAAACATTCGTACATCTTTGTCATGTCATGTCTGGTTAATTTCTTTGGCTAATAATGTTAGAAATAACTGTGATAGGATAGCCCATGCCCCGTACCAATATGATAATACAAAGCCCAGGCCACCATGTTAGCCCATGCCCCGTACGACAGATTTTACTGCGAACCATGATCTAGGTGTGGATCATAGGGCAAATTATACCATGCACCACGGTGCACATAGCAATGTGCACCACGTACCTAAACGACGTCGTTTTGAGCATTGTAAACTAATCGTCCGTTTTTTTGGAAATCACGTTTCCCGTTTCGCCCGGTCTCTGTATTTATGTTAATATTCTGTGTATTCCAAGCAATCATTATGTGTATTCTAGGCAACCGTTCTGTGTATTCTAGACAACCGTTATGTGTATTCATGTTAGTAACACATGTTGTGATGTGTTTGTGCATTCGAATATTTAGGAGGATGAGTTCTGTGTATTTTATGTCAATATTCTGTGTATTCATGTTATTAACACAGGTTGTGATGTGTTTGTGCATTCGAATGTTAGGAGGATGAGTTCTGTGTATTTTGTGTCAATATTCTGTGTATTCTGGGCAAACATTATGTGTATTCTAGGCAAACGTTCTGTGTATTCTATATAATGATTATGTGTATTATAGATAATGAATTCCCTGGAGTAATTCGCGTCCACTAACATCTGTGTATTTTATGTCAATATTCTGTGTATTATAGGCAAAGATTTTGTGTATTCTAGGCAAACGTTCTGTGTATTCTATATAATGATTATGTGTATTATAGATAATGAATTCCTTGGAGTAATTCGCGTCCACTAACATCTGTGTATTTTATGTCAATATTCTGTGTATTATAGGCAAAGATTTTGTGTGTTCTAGGCAAATGTTCTGTGTATTATAGATAATGATTATGTGTATTATAGATAATGAATTCTTTAGAGTCATTCGTGTCCGCGTCCGCGTCCACTAACACCAAAACGACGTCGTTTTACGTACGTGGTGCACATTGCTATGTGCACCGTGGTGCAGGGTATAACGATTGGGATCATAGAGCTTTTGACAAAAATACGAAAGAATCAATTTCTTTTGACAAAAAAACGAACGGAAATTTTTTTTGACAAGATTGCGAAAACCGCATTTCCCAAATGCGGTTGAGTTTAAAATACTTGTTTTAAATACGAAACTTAAACGCATTTCGGAAATGCGTATGACGTATAAAATACGTCTTTATACGTCATGCGCATTTCCGAAATGCAAATGAACTTTAAAAAAAATAAAAAAAAATTAAAAAAAGAAAAAAAAAAAAAAAACTTGTGGCCTTCTCCGGCGAAGGAGAAGGCGACCCAGTTGGGTTGCCTTCTTCGTCGCCGGAGAAGGCGACCAAATGGTTGCCTTCTCCGGCGAAGGAGAAGGCAACCCAACAGGCGACAATATGAACTTAAAAAAGAAGAAGAAAAAAAAAAAAACTTTTGGCCTTCTCCGGCGAAGGTGAAGGCGACCCAGTTGGGTTGCCTTCTCCTTCGCCGGAGAAGGCCAACATTTTTTAAAAATAAAAAATAAAAAATTTTAAGTTCATTCGCATTTCGGAAATGCGTATGACGTGTTTTATACATCATACGCATTTCCGAAATGCGTTTAAGTTTCGTATTTAAAACCATACGCATTTCCGAAATGCGTTTAAGTTTCGTATTTAAAACAAGTATTTTAAACTCAACCGCATTTGGGAAATGCGGTTTTCGCAATCTTGTCAAACAAAATTTTCGTTCGTTTTTTTGTCAAAAGAAATTGATTCTTTCGTATTTTTGTCAAAACCCCGTGGATCATAAAGTTTATATCATTCTAATAACATTTCAATTTATTTGTCAATATTATTATGTTTTTCAGTTTCATTTTTTCTTCACACTAGTTTAATTATAACAATATTAAAGTATCATTTTAATTCTATTATAATTTCATTTGATAATATAATTATTGCTTGAGCTTTATTTTTTATATTTTCCATACACACTAATTTAATTATAGTAATGTTGAAGTATTGTTTTAATTGCATTTCAAGTCATTTGATGTTATTGTATGACTCTAGATTTTAGTTTCATTTTTCACGCACACTAGTTTCATTATAGCAATACTAAAATATCATTTTAATTATACTACAGTTTCATTTGACAGTAATGTGCTATATTTTTTAGTTTTATTTTTCACACACACTAGTTTCATTATAATAACATACACTAAAGTATCATTTTAATTCTATTACAGTTTAATTCGACAATCATGATCAACACAAGGATGTTTGAAACATGGTCCACTGTATAACAATTGTGCCCATACCTAAACCTTAGTGTGCAAGGTAATAAATTAAAAAGGATGAAACTTGTACCTAAGCATGTAAATATATTTCTGGTAAATCCAAAAAAAAAAACACTTGCAGTAGTTCTAAGATTATAGTTCAACAAAATTATTTGCTGATTCATACTTTTTTTAAATATACATAAACTATACTGTATACTTCAATTACACACACACACACATATATATACACTCCAGTTGGTAAGACTATTACTTGGTTCAGATGAAAGTTTTCTCCTTGTTATCACCGTAATAGCTATATTTACCAAATTCTTAACAAACTTGTTAAATATCAATTCAAATATCATCAAATTAAAATAGCTATATTTACCAAATTCCTAACAAAATTGTTAAATATAAATGGAGCACTTTGAAATCATAAATTTTGAATGTCTTTTATATAATTAGTAATGCTACTCACCCTCAAAACAAAAAAACAAATGAGTACAAGATTTAGCAAATATAATCGATCAATAGACAACATCTATATATCTGCGCGCTATATAATATATAGATGACAGTAATATAGCATCAAAAGAGCATGACTGGCATGAATAAAATATATTATTACTGTACATGACAAAGACAGGTCCTCAAATTTACTGTTGGATGTACGTAGTGTGCATCATAATTCATATCACATCATATATGCAGTATGCATGCATGCTCTTTAAATGCATTTATCAGAATTATTATTATAATATATTGTTGGTTCGTACTGGGTATGCATGTTTGCAACATTATATAAAGAACATAAGAAAAATACCTTTTTTCACAAACTAATTAAGGCACAGTACAACTCGCTGCATGCATATATCTTATATTATATATATATATATATTCTTCACATAAATAAATATATAATAAAAGTTAGTTGTGTTGGATCGATTATCTGATCGATCAAGAATGGTTGGTGCAAATTTGCAGATAGATGCAAGAAATGTTGAGAAGATTCCCAGAGATGGGATGATGGAGCTGATAAAATCGATTGCTGCGGCAGCGGGGAATGAAGAAAATGGGGGACAGCCTTTCTACGTCATGGACTTGGGGGCTCTTGAAAGGGTGATGGATAAATGGAAGCATTGTCTTCCACAGGTGAAGCCCTTTTATGCAGTGAAATGTAACAGCGAACCTGCTTTTCTTGCTGCCTTAGCCAGGATGGGTGCCAATTTCGACTGTGCTAGCCAAGGCGAGATTCAAACAGTCTTGGCTCTGGGCGTTCGCCCTGACCGCATCATTTATGCCAATCCATGCAAGGCCGCCGCGCATATCAGATATGCCGCCACGGTGGGCGTCAACCTTACCACCTTTGACTCCATGGCGGAGCTTGAGAAAATAAAGAAATGGCATCCGAAATGCAAGCTGTTGCTGCGGATCAAGGCGCCCAATGACGGCGGCGGCTCTCTGCGCCCACTTGGGAAGAAGTTCGGAGTGTTGCCGGAGGAAGTGGAAGGGCTGCTTCGATATGCGGCCCTAGCCGGGCTCCACGTGGCAGGAGTGTCGTTCCACGTGGGGTCCATAGCCCAAGACCCCACCATCTACCTCTCCGCAATCGCGGCAGCTAGGACGGTGTTCAATAAGGCTGCTGAGCTGGAGATGCCTCCTATGCACGTGCTCAACATCGGCGGCGGATTCAGGGCCACGCAGCCGCTATTCCAACGTATCTCAGACACCATCAAAGAAGCCATCGAAGATTACTTCCCTAAAGAAATGGCGGTGACGGTGATAGCGGAGCCGGGAAGGTACTTCGCGGAGACGCCGTTCACGCTTGCGGCGCACGTGATCGGGATCCGCGCCCGGGGGGAGAAGAGGGAGTACTGGATAGACGATGGAATCTACGGGTCGTTTAGGCCAACGTTGTACAACTCATCTTTCGTCACAATAAAACCCGCATTCTGCACTTCGGAGGAGTCCTCAGTGATATGGCCGTCCGTGATTTATGGGCCGTCCTGTGATTCTCTGGACCAAGTGACGGCGGAGATTAAGTTGCCAGAGCTACAGCTGCATGATTTGCTTGTGTTCAGCAACATGGGAGCGTATTCAAGTTCTGCAGGGACAAAGTTCAATGGGTTTGATATGATCTCCATCCCTACCTATATCGCATACACATATTAATACCGGCGCGGTCCATATCCTACCTTTTAATTATTGGCTTGCTACTCTACCCTACCCTACCCTCATAATTTTATAATAAGTATACTTTCTTTTGGGAAGAAAGTATAATGTATCCACGACTAGGCCGGTTTTGCAACTTCTGCCTGGATGGACGGGTTCATATATGTTTGTTTGCATGTAATGCTTTAATTTGGTTATTTGTTGATTTTATTCAATGTTCAATTCTACATATATATGTATAGATATATGTCGTTAGTACAGTCATTAAGGTTATGTTTATGTACTAACGGCTGGTTGTTAATATTAATTAAGGAGTATTAATTATTACTCCTTATATTTAATTTTTACCTGGCTGGTTTCAAGGCTGGATGAAGCTCAATAATGTAATGGTTGGGTTTGAATAACTGATCTATATGTAAGATGGTATCCATATATAAAAATATAAACCATTTTTATTATTGCGGGGCCAGGGTACATGAATGATTATGTGTCATTAATTCATCATATATATGAATTTGAATATAAGGTAGGATCGGAAGTGGTGGGTCACTCTAATTTGGTGTGGTTATGGATCAATTTCTTCATTCCACCAAACGATATATTTTGACCAAGGCATATAGAATGACAGAAGCAGAGATGCATAAGCACAGCATGCTGCATGCACATGATGTTGTAAAACTACTCCTCGCCGGCGGTGCTACATCAGCTGCGTTATCATTCCTTACATCAGTTAAGTTGGGCTGTGGTTTTGGCTCCGGCACTTTGGGTTTTGCATCATCTGTCGTCGGCGGCGGCAGTTTCCCCGGCGGAATTATTGTTTCAGTTGGTGCAGCTGCCCCCTCCTCTACTCCTACATTCTTGGCCTGACAATAGTACGTGACAATAAAAAATTAACAATATATAGTATGTATCATGTATGTATGTGTGTACATGAAAATTAATTAATTAATTAATTACCAATTTCCTCATGTGCAGATTGTAGAATAGCTCAAGGTATCGGCGCTTTGCAAGTTTTTGCCCTGAGTGCATCTCCCTCCAGCATCCATACATGGCTCCCATGTTCAACACTTTGTTGGCATAAATCTTCCATGTAAAACTGCAAATTAAAGGAAAATTATATTATTGGTTACCTAGCTAGCTAGCTACTACATATATATATATACACGTACCATTCGTTTATGCGCTTGAGAGCTCCCAGGGAAATCTTGTTCCAATATCTGCCATCTGACTTGCACTTTTCAAAGAAGTCAGCAATCTTATTGCTGGAGTCTTCACCATTGTAAGGATCAATGTGAAAGCCTGAGACGCCGTCAACAATTATCTCGGCAGGCCCTCCTTGATTGGTGGCGAAGGTGGGCAGTCCACAGTTCATTGCTTCAATGACTGTGAGCCCGAAAGCTTCATACAAAGCAGGCTGTATGAAAGCCCCCTTGGTGTCTGCAACCATTCTGTATAGTTCACTGTTTCTTTTTCTGTCTGTTTGAGCTGCTATCCATCTCATTTGTCCCTTCAGCTGGTACTTTTCTATTAAATCGTGCATCTTCCTGATTTCTGCAGCTTCTTCTCTGTCCTTGGATTTTGAAGGGTCAAAAAATGCCCCCACAATCACAAGGTTTACTAACTCTCTCAGCCTCTTGTTCTTCCCAAACCATTCAGTCAATCCTGTAAGATTCTTCACTGTGTCTAGCCGCGCCATTGAGAAGATGATTGGTTTCTTCTTGTCTGCTAGGAATCCACTGTCATCCCATATCATATTGTTAATTGGAAATAATTAAAGAATTAGAATCTATATATATAATTAGCTAGATGGATATATAAGTGGATCACATACATGTGTTCACCATTATTGCTGTAAAGTAATTCCTGAATGGCAGGAACAAATGAGGTGAATCTGTTGTCTTTATCTGCGAATGGAAAGTACACAGACTGGTCTGCTCCTGGTGCCACAATGTTGAACTTTGGGTCAAATACATTGATGCCAGAAACAACTCTGCACAGCCCTGGCATTGTGAAGGCCGCATGGCTCTCATATTGTCCAGCCCTACTTTTGCTGCAACAACCAATTAAGAGATTAGTTCAGTTAATTTTGCATTGCATTGGCTCATCATCAATTAATTAAGGACATATATATATATATATACCTTCCCGCGATTTCTTGATAGGTGCTGGCAATAACGAAATCAGCTGCATTCATAGCTATCAAGTCTGCTGTGAATTGGCAAGAAAAGTGGTACTTTGGATCAAGGGCTTTCCACTGGGCATCAGAGTCTTCATATTTAGTTTTCTCCAGTGCATGAGCAATTGTTGCCTACCAAATGATATGATAATGGATCATCACACCCTGGATGGCCTGGCCTAATAAACAATTAAAAATGACTGACTCGATCACTAAACCAACCTGTGTTACTCCAAGCTTGCTAGACATGAGAGATGCAACCAAGTTTCCATCAGTGTAGTTCCCAATGATGAGATCTGGCTTGCCTTCCATCACCTCAACAATCTTGGCAGTAGCATCCTGCGTGCACCCCGCCCAGATTGATTCAGAATTATATAAGACCCTATCGAGCTAGCCACACAACTAACTCAGCTAAGCACGTCTGACTGTACTGACCTGAGAAAACCTCTCTAAGTATGGATAAATATCAAATCTAGAAACCCATTGCTGCAGAATCCCTCCGTCGTCTGTTCTGAATGGAACCCGAAGAATATGAGAATGTGTTGTGTTGAGAATAGGCTCCATCTCCTTATCACAATTTGTCCCTCGCGCATCTGGTATAAGCCGAGTTACCTGCACAACATTATAATGTTAATTCGATCTCTTATTCAGATGTTAGTTAATTAGTTGGTTGTTTCAGAAGCTAAGCTGTCAGTCATATATACTGAATAGATAGATAGATGATACTTACCACCACAATCTGGGGCTTCACATTCAAGCCTTGCTGCTTAATTCTTAGCAGCATTTCTTCCTCCAAGGCTCTTACTTGATCCAGAATATAAACCACCTGGCCTCCAGTATCAGGCAATCCAAGAACATCAGCTTGGCCAAAGTAGCCATGAATTGATAAGATAACAATGTTGAATACGGCCGGCAGCCTGCTGAAGAAGGATTCTGTATTGATGGGATCTGGGGCTTGGAGTATCTCAGAGAGTAGCCTCATTGTCTCCCTCACTCTCTCTGCATTCTCCCCCCATCCTTTCTCGAAACCCCATTCTCTCACCCTGCATACATTTCAATTCCCACAAATTATTGCATTCTTTATTTATTTAGCCGTTTGAAAAAGTATATAAATTACTTGTGCTCAAAGTCTTTGTAAGGCGTGTCTTTTGGTAGAGCAGATACATATACTTCAGTCACAATCAATGCCTTTTGAAGCTTTGCAACCGTATCAAGAGTCTCATTGATCATAAGCTTCTGCAAAACCAAGCATGCATCTTTCTGAATTCTGATCGATCATATCATCAGCCTTATCTTTAATATATTATATTCCAACGTATAGTAACTAACCTCTCCGTGATAATTAAGAGCTAGAAGATAGTCCAGCAAAGGCTTTGCGTCCTCAAGATTTCCACCAAACTTGGAAGTCATGAATTTTGAGATGAAGTTGAGACCTTTTCCAATAGAAGTAGAAAGGGCTAAACGAGGATTAGAGTAGTCAAATGCCCCAAAATCAACTTCCACCGAATTTTCATCCTTTGCCCTGCAATGAAGGAAGGAGCCTCAAAGTCATCAACATTCAATTCTTTGCATTGCGACCCACTAGACTACACACATGAAGTAATATAAGTATATTAGAATCTAGGAAAACTAAACATACATACATACATACATACCAGTTTTCATCAAATACCAATTCCTTGAAAATCAGATATTCTTTCGCACTGATTCCTTCCACGCCCAAGTTCCCTGCATTAACTTTAAAGTAGTCCCAACATCCAGGGTTGTGTCTCACTGCAAAAGCAACATAAGGGGGCACAACGGCTGCCTCCTGTGTGGAACTCATAATCTGCCCCAGTGTGCCCTCAAAAACTTTGCTTCTTTCTGCTTTATCCTCTATTGTTTGCTCAATCTCTTCTGTTAGATGTTTCAACTTCATCACCCGCTTTCCTGCTCCGGTGAACCTTCATTCAATTTCATGTGAGATCAGAGTTTCACCACTCTAAATAAATAAATACTACTGTGATAATTTTTTAAATAAAAAAAAAAAAAAAAAAACTCCCATCCTGTCCATTTTGCATGCATGATAAAACCCACCCTAGCTCTAGCTACTTATTCAAAATGATTGAGAAAAGCTAAGGCACCTGGCAAAGCATCTCTTCATATGATATCGGCTCTGTTTCAAGGCATCAGGCATGCCACTTACCACAGTTGAAGAAGAAGCCATTTTCAAACTGTAATGATATGATAAAACCTGTCTAGTATTAACAAAAAATGCAGGCTTTTTTACTTTCTTCAAGAATTCTGCATTTTGACCAATGAAGGTAGGATGGTTTATATAGGGAGGGAGGAGGGAGTTGATAGCACTTGAAGCAACTACTTTCATGGCAGCCAGCCAATGAGAGACCGCACAAGGAAGATAAAGAACATTCCTTGGTGCTTAGTGTGGGGAAGCAGACAACAAATTGACACAAATTAAAGAAAAGAATTCCTCTACTCTGTGATGGAACCCAATTAATCTTATGCTGTGTGATTTGCCTTTTCCCATTCTTCAAAAAAGTATTTTGTTTCTATGGATGGACAAGGATTTATTCTTTTCTTTCACCCTACAATTTTACCCCACCCCTTCTCGCACTCAATCCTCTTATTTACATTCATTCCACTACTCTGTGATTGAGAATTGGAATAACATATTAGTGCATAATAATTACTTCCTCTCGTAATCTCATCGTTCTTCACTTGTTCACATCCAACATTATTTTTTTTTTGAAAAGGAACATCGAAACTTTATTAAACCAAATGAGAAATACAACTGGGAATAGAAGAAAACCAAACATTAGGACCAGGTTGAGAACTAGCAGCCCTAGCAACAGCATGGGCAAGCTTGTTCACTGATCTAGGAATAAAACCAATGGACACTACTTCAAAGTGTCGTTGAAGTGCTTTGCAGTCATCAATCACACAGCCAGCGTAAGAGTGATCCAATGAAGACCCATTAATAAGGTTGCACACTGACTGACAATCTGACAAGACCCTGATTTTCAACCACGCTCTATCTTTAGCCCACGACAAGGCCTCCTTCACCGCCATTGATTCAGCTAGATGAACATCATTGTGACAGTGAAAGTTACCATTTTTTGCAGCAAAAAAATCACCCGTGTAATCTGTAATGACAATGCCATAATAAGCCTGATTAGAATTAGGGAAAACTGCAGCATCCACATATATATTAAGCACACCTTCAATAGAGCCATGTGCACTCACCGACTGCATGGACTGAGCATTCGCCATAACAGCAGTAGACATCATGCATTTCCAACTTTCCAAAAGGTGACTAACCTCATTTTTTATCCGTAGAGGCTGCCATGACTTGCCACCCCAAACCAAATCATTTCTTCCCCTCCATATACACCAACAGTTTGCCACACAACGTAGAACCTTCACCATAGGACCAGCTGTAATCACATCATCCAGCCACATCGCAAACACCACACTATCATCCATAGGTCTCATTAAATCAATCCATAAAGCAGAAACCTGAGGGCAAACGAAAAGCAAGTGATGAAGCGACTCTGAAGCTTGAGAACATAACGGACATGCATTATCCAGATCAACCCCACGCCGAACTAGAGCTCCCTTTGTAGGGAGGACATTATGGAACAAAAGCAAATTTTATAAAGCGGTATAGCGGAGGCCGGAGGGAACAAAAGCAAATTTTATATTTAATTATTTAGTTTGGAAAAAAACTAGAATCAAAATTTTAATTTCTCGTATTTTAAGAATTGGAACTCTAGAATAAAATTTCTCACCACCGGAACATGAAAATTTTACAATTTTAAGGAACTAATGAAGAAAAGAGTTCGTTTTCAAATAATAATAATAATAATACAGAAAAGAGTTCAATTCCACTAATCAAATGGGCTTTTTAAAATATTTCGTATGCCAAAACCAGCAATATAGTAAGAAAAGAATGGATCTCTCCATACCAACAAATAGAAAATTCACAAATTTAGACATTAGGCCGTAAAACAGTAAATGAACTAGCATAATACAGAGTAATTAATAAAGATAGAATCACTTAAACAAAGCACACCAATCTTATAAATCACACAGAGCATCATCTTAGAGTCGAATCAGAGTCATTGAAAACAAATTAAAAGACAACAAACAAGGAGTCGCATGCCAACCACATCCAACCAACAAGTACAACTGAAATAAAGATAGTTCATAGCCTAGCTCCAGACATGTCATCTAACAATAAAACATCACTTTTTTCACATTGTCCTTGAGAGCAGGCAACGGCCTCACAACAGCATTAGCTGCCCCCGGTGCCCGGGTGTTCCTCCCAGCAGCAGCACCACCTCCACCACGGCCAGCAGCAGCACCACTTGTCATTGAACCACTGTCAGAAGTTTCCGGCTCCATATAGAACCTAGCTCGGAAGGCTGCCAAATGTGCGTAGTATGCAGGGGGAACTGCAAAATATCTCTAATTGTTATGTCCAATCTTTATGAGTTGTATATGTCCAATCTTTATGAGTTGTATATGTCCAATCTAAAATAACACAAGAAATTGAGAAAGAAAGGCATACCAATTGACACAGAACGGGTGCACCTTGCATATCTGAAAATGTAAAAACCAAAATAGTAGGATTAGAACAAATACATGATATTCTAGTCACTGAGCTCATTGCCCTAATGACGACTAAGGGAAATTCACTTACGTGTAACAGAGATTATTGGTTAGTGACTGAAGTCCATCAGCAGTAAAATTATTTTCATCCCACAAGACATGATAATGTGCTGGACGACTTGTACCCTGTGTGGCAAAGACCAAGCAGTTAGGAAATTAGATGTATTTTTTGTTTTCTCATGTGATCCTAATTTTAATGAATAAGATCCTACTTGCCCACAAGTTACATGCATTGTTTACCTGTATACCAGCATGGCTACACAGGTAAAAGTCAAACTCAGTAGGATGGCAGATTTTTGAATCAACAACGGTACCTGTGAAATATGCAGCAAAAAATACTAATAAGAAACACAACATATAACTAGAAAAGAAATTCAAATGTCCTTAGATTTGGGTAGGATACTAACCAGGCAAGATGTTACCACTCCTATCAACTGCATTTCGGTCATTGTGGTTGTTAGCAAACAACCTAGTATGGTGCCGTTTCTGAACGACAACAAAGGTAACTGGGGGCTGATAGTTGGGTTCCAGTGATGCACATGCCTGAAATAAGGTCAGTGATTAGTTCCATGATGAATGAAATAGGGAAATTCCCACTCTGTTATCTTCTAAGAGAGAGAAATGTAAAGAGAACACAGGCACACCAAGCACAACAGAGGCATACCTTGCGAATCGCATCAAGTTCAAAGAGAAGTACTTGATAGAACTGTCCCTCGCTGACCCCATCCCTAAAAGCAGAAGGAACATTTAGGGAGAAAAAGAGTGGGAGAGGCAATAAAAAATTATTACTTTTTTTTTTACATTAGCCAACTAGCTGAAAATACCTATAGAAAATGATTCTCTGTGGCTTCTGTCCAGTTGCTCTGCGGAAGGATATAAGCAATTCTCTGAACGACAAAAAAAACAAAAAACAAAAAAAAAAAAAGCAAATAAAGATCAGCAACAAGAAAAAAGGCAGCTGCCTAGAACTTAAAATACAAAACAAATTCATGAAACAGAGCACCATACTTGATCATGCCACCAGTAACATTCCCCCTAACAGGGTCTTGCCAAGATTTGAACAGATCTTCAATGAGCTCTTGCCTGTGTGCTTGTGCAGAAACTAGGCCGGCATACTTTGTAATCTCAGGCCAATCCTGAGAAGCAACAACCTGGAAAGACAAAAATAACAGTAAATAATTAAGTAACAGATTATTCCTTTAGTATCATATAAATCATCAGCAACTTACAGCGGCAATAGATGGGCTTGAATCTTCCCCGGGATGAGGATGTGTAACATCAGCACCAAAAATAATAGTTGGCCGATCACTGACAAGGGGAATGCGCCTAGATAGTGCATCCACAAGCACAGTATTCCTCCCTCCAACTTTGACGTTGATTTTCAATGAAACATTGGCAAGGTATTGTTTGCTCATTTTGAACACATGCTTGGTCAAACAGCATTGTGACACAATTCCAAGGTCTGTCTCACAAATCCTCTTCAAATCACCTAAAAAAAAAAAAAAAAAAAAAAGAACTCAGCAAGAACACACCCAAGGAGAACGACAATAACTTGATCACAGAAACAATGCTTATACCATAGAGAGACCCATTATTGTCAGGAAGGATAACAATCAGAAGATCAAGCTCCCTCCCCTGTAGCTTTGTCATGGCATCATGATATCGAGCTTTCAGTGCTCTCTCAACCTGGTCTGGGCGTGCAGTAATTGGTGGTAGAACAGGATTTGGATTGAAGTTCTTCAAAAACAGAAAAGCAGTACATTAAAGTGATCAGTAGGAAATTAGAAGAGAACTAATCCCCCAGAAAGCACAGCAGAAATCAAAATTACCATGCCAGATATTTGACACATTTGGGCAAGCTCAGAACAAAACCCTCTAGCAACACTATCTTGCACATTGCGGGAAAAGTTTATGCAAATCCAGTTGTTAACTGTTCCTCCATTAACCATTTTCTGCGAGAAGAAATAAATAAATAACATATATTATAGCCACCAAATGATATTTCAAAGTATTGCCACACAGGTTCAAAAGTCAGGAACTGTAAACAATAGAAGTAGATCTTGTCACTGTTAAGTTAAAAACCACTCATCTAAGTCATGGAAGCAAATATAATATGATTCATATTAAGTAATTATTTCAATAACAGATAGCGCAGAAGTCATAAACTTGATCATAAAAATAGCATCAAATTAGCAGGGCATGAAATGGAAAATGCTATTTACCCCTGCCAAATTTTCCCTAACATTTTCACCCCTATGATGTGGCTTATATTCATTGGGTGCCATGAAGTGGCTGGCCCACACACTTTTAATTAAATACTAAATAATCAGATTAGATGATGCCACATCAGAAGGGTATATTGGGAGGGAATTTTAGGAGGGATACCTAACATTACTATAAAGAAATATTTGAACACTGCTAAATGTAGCTATTACCTTGTTCATCATATTCCACTGTCCAACTTGAGGGAGGCAATCTTTCTCACGACCAGTATCATGGTATTTTAGCTGTAAAACAGACAAAGAGGTCATGCCAAGTATCAAACAAACAAACAAGCAAGCAATGATTCAAAAGCTCCACTTACCCAAGGAGCAGGTAAAATGCGAGCCTCGACCTGAGCAAGCCTTTCACTAATTTTAATTCCAAACTCTTGGGCATAAGGGTCTTGAGCATATGCATTATGTTCCACAGTCTGGCAATGAGAGATACGTCAACTTCTAGGATACATAGACTATCTAAAGTGGCATCAGCCATTAATGGGAACTCCACCCAAAAAAAAAAAAAACAAAAAAACCTAACACAACTAATAAATAACACAGTACATAGCATTAAGTGGACAGTCGTCAAAAACAAAGTACATACATGAATACAATAGATACAGCAAAAGCATTTCACACAAAATAGTGACTTGTGATGGCAAAGGGCATGTATCAAATCCATCAATGCATTGGCCATCCAGGAACAGTAGATCAAACATTTCTCATCACAAGAATGGAATCGCAGTAACAACATTAAGTAAATAGATTAATAAAGGCTAACCCGAAGAATGTCAAGCTCCCTATCTCGTGGCCGTTGGCATGTTACTTTGAGGAGTGCAGTGATCTGCCTTTCATTTAACCTCTTAGAGTATCTTTGCCCTTCAACAATCTTGCACACCTGGATTTCATATGACATATTACGCCCCTGAACCCATATGCCAAATTAAAAGCACTAGTCAGTATTACAAAGAGCCACTAACCTCCATTGGCAAGTAATTTGCCCTCTGCTGATTCCCAACTTGTAGACATGGCCATTGAGTATGCTGAATGACAAAACCATATGTCTCACGGAAGTATTCAACAACAGATTTAGTTGTACCCATCTCATCAACAGGAAACCTGCAAAAAGAGAAATGCATAGTACAGCCAATAAGAAAAACTAAAATACCTAGATAATTTACAAATACATAGGTCAAACAAACATACGTCAGCTCTCTTGTTGCTTGTGAAGTCAGACCAGAGATTCGATACTTCCTCCGCATGTTACCACGATGAGTAACCTCTACCTTCACACCTCTTAAAGCTTTCTTGATCTGCAGGTCCAAAGTAAATGTTACGATAAAAACTAGATGAAAAGATGCATAAATGAAAACAAGTGGGAAATACAGGGATGTATTAAAAAGCACCCTCTAAAAAATTATAAAATTGAACTTCACTTCAAAAAACAACAAAAGCACAAGAAAAATTTAAAAGAAAAAATCAATAACAGCAGAGGGGCTATGGTATGGGATTATATAGTGGAAAGAAACAAATACTAACAGAAAAACATTACTTAATCAAGAATGGGTACAGTGCAAAATCCATAATAATAATTCCAGATTGGTGTGAATAAGAGAGCCTTATAAATCAAACCTTCACTCTGTCAGAATCAGACAAAGGTCTAGATGACACATCCCTATTCAGAAGCTGGGTTACAAAATCAATGACAGGTAGGGGCTCAATAAAAGCTGTGGATGACATATCTGCAAAATGAATTCACAGGATGAAAACCACAAAAAGGAAAGAAAATTTCTGAAGCTAAAAAATTAGGAAGTACAGTGTAAAATAACAATCTGAAAAATGAAACTTCAGGTTTTTCTCACCTATATTCAAAGACAAACCCATCTGAGTAGGGCGAATGCTTTGGTAAAAACCACGCCAGCTTTCTAGACCTTCACCCAATGGCTGCCTACGCCCTAGATTTGGGGAATAGAAGGACCGACCCACTGGGCAATACCTAAAAACCAAGGTTCAAACAAGAGAAAATGATGATTTAAAAAAACTTTACAGCATTACCTTGTTAAAAACAAAGGGTAATAGCAATGAAAAAAAACAACAAAAGACCTCACACTTTAACCATACCTAGTTGTGGGGAGTTCTCGCAAAACAATATCTAAAACCTGAAGTGCTTCCTGAGGTGCATCTGCCTGCCTGCCTTGTAGAAACATTCCCAAATGATGAAGATCAGCCCGTGATGCCAACTTTATCACAACTTTAAATTCTTTCTCTCGCCTGCTTAATGAGAAAACCAGAGGACAAGGCATATTAAAAGTAGAGCAAGCTAAGAACAAGCACATTTGAAGTACTGTATAAAGTTCATACCTGGCACCACCTGACCTATCCTCTTCATCAATTAGAGTAATTTTGAACTCTTTAGAAACAAAAGGGAGAGGACCTGCAGTGTACAAGCTCTTTCTTCCATCATATGCTGGAAGCCTCCTTCCCAGATGAGATTCTCTGTACAGTCTAACCAGTTGATCCATGACTGCACGATTAACACCTCGAGAAGCAACTTCAGGGGTGATTGAAACCTGTCATCCACATGAAATTATATCAAAATCAAAGGCATATAAAACTAAATTGTACAGACGGTCTACAAAATCTTACATCATACTGGTGCAAGTCCTTATCAGGCAGCTCAGCAAAGAAGTGGTTAGCCTTCACAATGCACCTGGTACCACTCCTTCCAGGTCCTGGGCGAAGAGGAAATCTCATTGACTTGCTGGATGCAGGTTGGATAGCTTGGGTGGGAGCAGCTTCAGGTTGCAGAGTAAGTTTCTGCAATTGCTGGGTCATTTGTGCTTGCTCAGGTTGTCTAGATGAAGAACCAGCCTCCACAGGAGATTCCACTGGCCTAGGATAAGACATGGGCTGAGTTGCAATGGCTTGATATGGAAGCTGGGTTGCTTGGTGCAGCTCGGGAACCAATGGCCTCGGAGGCCCACCACCAGAAGGTGCCCCACGCCCACCTATGCCACCACGGCGCTGCAATGGAGCCCCTCCACGCTGATATTGCTGGGCACCCCTACCTTGCTGATACTCAGGGTGTCCGTAGGACTGCTGAGGAGCCATTCCCCCTCGTGGAGCTCCACCACCTTGGCCACCATGTCCTCCACGCTGAGGTCCCCAGCCACCTCTCCCTCCTTGGTAGCTACCCTCCTGTTGATGTTGCTGTGGTGGGCGTTGAGCACCTCGTCCTGCTCCAGTCTCCTGAGGATCTGATGACTCACCCCCACCAGGATGTTCAGTTCTTCTCTTTCTCACCATGGTACCTACAAGAATAGAAAGTAATTATCAATAACTATTATAACTACTCTCACACAAAATAAATGATCACACAACATTTCAAGTATCTTCAAACACAAATCATCTCAGCTCAGTTAACATAATGTCCATACAAAGATAGGTTATCACTCAGATTACTTAAATTGTATCAATGAGTGATACATATAGAAAATATGTATAATAAAATATTAGTACATAACAACTCCGTTGAGGCAGATATTATCTAGCAAGTATTGAACACAACTTGATATCCCAAAACAAAATTCAAAAGGTCAACAAAAAAGGCTCAAGTCAGAGTGAAAATCAAACATTAGCATTTAACAAAAGCTCAGTATTAGAACACTTGAAAGGAAATTAGAGATCTAAAAAACTACAGCTGATTAGCATGTATTTTAATACGCAGAGAATATAACTAAAAGGCATGAGACACTAGCATACGATTATGATTTACGTTTTTATCGAGAAATCATAAGAGAGACCAGTTACTTAAACAGAAGATACAGCAAATTCAAACAAATTGCAAAGCAAAATCAGAAAACCATTAGAAAGTCAGAAACACCTATTTAGATCCAGCAGAAAACAACAGATCTAACCCTAGGCATCAGAATACAGGCAAAAACCAGTACCGTAAAGTGATAATGACAAAACCTAAGTCGATGAAGCAAACTCGAACGAATCATGTAACGAACTCAGAAAATCAACGAAAACTCAGTAAAACCATGTAGATCCATCAAAATAGAACAGATTAATGCATAGATTTCAGCAAAAAAAACACACACAAAAAGCTTGAACCGCAAACCCTAGCCAAAAACAAAGTCATTCACTTACCTTAAGAGCCGCCGCTCTCTACAAACACTTCGTTGGTGGGTGGAGAGAGAGAGGACGACAGAGAAGTGCGCTTTTTTAGAGAGAGAAACTGAGAGGAGATAACAAAGAAAACTGAGAGAGTCCACTCCGGAGTCCGAACCAGCAGTCAATTTTATAGCGTTGTTGAGACTGTATCTTCCCCTTTCCCACCTTGCCCCTGCATACTCTTCTCCGTTGAAAATGTTTTTTGTTTTGGACGCTGACGTGGAAACTCCTTGGACGTTGACTGGCCAATGAGTGTGGCGTTGGATGACCTGGCATCACGTACTAATACAGTAACTTTCTTAAAGCCTCGGTAACTTTTTTATTTATGGCATACAAATTTTGTGAATTAACAAAAATAAAAAATAGCGTTTACGTTGTAGCGAAGGAAAGACATATTTTTTTCTTTTTGCAATGATATGCGGAGTATCTATTAATCAACTTATATTTTAAACAAATTTTCATGTGAAATTGTAGTCATAAAAATAATAAAATTGTTGTGTAATGAAAATGTATAGAGAATTTGTATGCAAAAATTTTGCGAAATTAATTTAATATATTTATTTATGACAATATTTAAATTAAAAATTTGTATATTATAATGTTTTTTAAAGTGCATGCAAATTTTTATAAAAAAAAATTATCCATTTTCATTTATCATCAAATTTGGATGTAAATTTTTAAAATAAAATTAACTTTTCATATTTAAGTGATGGTGGTCGAAAAGATTGTCCAAAATTTGAATTTATCTGTTGAATGTTAGTCAAAATATTTTGATTGCTAATTTTAATTTTAGACAATTTTATAATATTCCTATGACGGACAAGTTAGACTCGCCGATTTAATATAATGCAAATAATGGGAAAAATGAATAAGAATATGAGGAGGAAACGAGAATAAGAAAATAGAACTATAAGCAAATGATGGGGGGAAGTAAAATACTTATTTTCATATTAATTAATTTGTGTCACAATCCGACAAATAATTACGGAGTAATTATTTATGCCATAATATAAATTTCATTTTTTATGTCTACAAAACTACCTTGGTTTTTTCACCTACAGAACTATCGATTAATTCGTTCACAAAACCACTAATTACTCTGTCCACGGAAATATCAATTATTCTGCTTACAAAAATACCAATTATTCTACCCACAGAAAAAACAATTACTCCATATACATAAATATCTTATACGTTGCCCCACATAATTCTCGATTTCTCTGTCAATATAAATCTCAACGGAATTATAGGTTATGAGCTCGCAAAATCCTCAAATTTTTTGTGTAGAAATAATTACACACGAGATGTTTACGGACCCACAAATCCCTGATTTTCCACATACAGACTATTGCACACGAGACAGTTGTGGGACCACAACATCCTCCAATTTCTCCCTGTAAAAAGTATTGCACGCAAGACTATTACGAGCTCACCAAATTGCTGATTTCTACGCTAGAAAGTATTGCACACTATATAGTTACGGGGCCACAAAATCATCGATTTCTCCACATAAAAAGTATTGCACATGAGATGGTTACAAACCCACCAAAATCCCAACTTCTCAATGTAAAAAGAGCTGCACACAATACGGTTGCAAGCCCACAAAATCCTCGATTTCTCCATGTAAAAAGTATTGCACACAAGATGCACGAGGAATGAGTTGACTAATAATCCTAACAATTCAATAACCTATGAGTAGGTTTTGTGTGAACCGGTCTCAATGTGAGACACGTAATACGTTTTAATTAAAACTTGTGTTTTACCAAACGAATCACATAAAAAAAATTATGTTAACATGCATTTAAATAAAACAATAACAGGCAAAAACCTTGTGGTCTAGTAACATCTAGTTACACCCCACATGAAGGGGGTGGGTTCGAGTCTTAGTGGATACGATATTGACTCTTTGTGCTCTGTTCATATAACAAAGTATTACACACAAAGCCCACTAACAAATGGTTGATTAATAATCCTAGTGGTCTATGATTATGTTTTGCTGAAACTATCTAATATGAGACCTATAATACTTTTAAAATTTTAAAAAAAAACTATTACACGTATTGCATGATATGTCTCACATAATACCAATTTCTCCAAACATAAATATCATATACTGTTGATAAATTATTTGATTTCTCTGCGTAGAAGGTAGTACACACAAGAAATGTAAAATTTCTTCAATGACCAATAACTGTTAGTAAGTAAAAATATTTCAAGTGATAATGGAATGTAGTATTTGCACATGTGAGTTTTAGACCAGGCCAATGATATATAAATGTTATTTATGATATATACATATTTTGAGTAATATTTTTGAAACATGGTTTTTTTTTTTTATGGATAGGTTCAGTTGAAATATAAGTATTTATTGATTATATAATTTAGTAACCATATATACATTTATTTATTTATAAATTATAATTTTAGGATATGTATACTATGTAAAGTTTTAACACCAATGTTCATATTAAATTTATACTTAAAAGTATTATAATTAAAAAATTTGATCAATACCTAATTAAGTTTATCCAAAACAAAAAATTTGATTCAAATTTTAAATTATAATTTTAAATATCGCCCATTCCTAATAAGGGGAATATATTAGTTAATGTAGCTTGCATTGGCAGTTCAACTAGGGATGGCAATGTGCCCCGTCCCCGCCGGGGATCCCCGTCCCCGTTTGAAATAGGGGCGGGGACGGGTAAAATTTTCGGGGATCGGGGACGGGAATGGGGAATTTTTCTAATTCCCCGCCAGGGACGGGGACGGGGACGGGGATACCCCTCCCCGCCCCGTCCCCGAATAATATATATAATTAAGAATTATATATATAATATAAAATATATGTAATTAATATATATATATATATATATATATTAACTTTTTAAAATTAAAATTATACTAATTTCAGATGTTGACCAAGAATTGACCGGGGGCGGGGAATCCCCGTCCCCGCCTAATTCCCCGCGGGGACGGGGATGGGGACTACTTTCTATTCCCCGCCGAGGACGAGGATGGGGACGGGGACGGGGAGTATACTCCCCGCCCCCGCCCCGTTGCCATCCCTAAGTTCAACTAGTCACAGTCTCACAGGAATGAAGGTCTAATCTGTGTGTTTAGTTGAGTTACTATGATTTACATCATCCCATATGTTATGTCGGGTCTGGCGTGGATGACCCTTGGGGTTGGGGATTCAACTTTTTGGAAGGAAAATAGATTAGTTAATGTAGGGTACATAGGTAGGAAATAAGTAAAGCCAACAAATTAAATGAATCAACAATTACAATTTTATAATTAAAGTTTCTATCATAGACCTTTTTCCTAAACAAAAAAACAATAATAATAAATAATAAAGCAAATATTCTACAACATTATTAAAGGCCGGAATACAGAAATTATTGTATATTGGTGCAATCAGATCAGCCGTTACACTTGTGCCCCATCTTTATGCATGTACCTTACACATGCATATGTTGGGAAATGACAATGAACAAAGCATTGTGTGTTTTAAAAATGGATGTAAATAAAATTTGTAACAGATCACGTAATAACACCAATGTTCTTACTTCTTACACTATTTATTGCAATCAGTTATGGTTGCCGATTACCGTAAAAGCACAACGAAGACTTTATATATTCCTTTTAAATAATCAAGAGTAGTTATAATTAATTATTGAAAACTTTTTGAGTCTTTTGCAAATAGTCTTCTTAGGGCAAGTAACATGAATGTGGTTTACTAGTATTTCCATCGTCATTAAAAAAGTACGGAGTAATTGTAATTGATGAGAAATTTATACAATCTTCATTGACAATCAATATATATACAATTTACAAACAACTATTGCTAACTAGATTAATATATATATTTTGGATCAAAACCAACTAAATTAATATAAAGTGTCATTATATTTACTTTAATCGCAATAGTACAATTTGTTATTCTATTCTTAGTTTTAAATTTTTTTTTAAAGAATAACTATTAACCATCTTTAAATTAACCGATGGCAATTTTCACCTATGAAAAACCAAATGAGATAGCATTGCATGGCATAAAGATTTGTTAGATTTATGGGCTAATTTGATGTTTTTCAAAAAAATTATAATATATAAAAGAGTCATTCCCATTTTTGGTCCTACTGTTATTAGGACATTGCCAATTTTAGTCCAATTCATTAATTTTTGCCACATTGCGGCCAGTCTTATTTAGTCCTTGCCACTTTTAGTCCACCGTTAAAATTTTTGTCAAATAATCGTCCAAAACAAGGGTATTTTGGTCTTTTCATGCTTTAATAATCTCCTTTACCATTTGTTGTGGCTTTCCTTACACATTTTCATCAAATAAAGAGGTCCGACGAAAGCCATGGCTTTGTAATGTGGCTCACATAGCTTTCATTGGACCTCTTCATTGGATGAAAATGTGTAAGGAAAACCATTACAAAAGAGTCAAGGAGATGACCAAAGCATGTAAAGACCAAAAATACCCCTGTTTTGAATGGCCATTTGACGAAAATTTTAACGGTGGACTAAAAGTAGCAAGGACTAAATAAGGCTGGCCGCAATGTGGCAAAAATTAATGAAGTGGACTAAAATTGACAATGCCCCAATAACAGTAGGACCAAAAATGGAAATGACTCTATATAAAATATAGAACTCTTTTCAAATAACGAGACAATCATAATTATTACTTAAAGCGGTAAACTTAATTCGTTATTATGTAATAGTATGCAAACCACATAATGATGAACTTGATCAATAAAATATTAATAAGAAGCAAACCCATTACTTTTAGAATTACTTATTTTTAAGTATACAATATGACATGCCATAGTATCAGTGTTGCATATATAAACAATTTAATGGATGATTATATATTATTTAAATTTAATATAATAAAGTTGTTGGGGAAATGGCACAAATTTGCTCTCCAGCATCTCTTCATTTACGGTTGGGAGGAGTTAATACAAGATGGATAATGCAAAGTCGGAGCTTAATTGTCCATTAGCAAAGAATCTTGGGACATCCCTTCACTCCAAAAAATGTACAGAAAATTACATATAAAATAGTGATAAATAAATAAAAAATAGTACTCTTGCAAATTGGGTTTAATTAATATACTCATTTGGATATAATCGTCACGAGTGATTCCATTTTGGAAATTTTTAATACTAAATTCTTGAAACGGGATTGGATGAGTAGGCTTATAATATATGTGTAGAAGTTTCATGGATTGTTTGAATAGGGTTAGATAGAAACAAATTAGCTTTTGGCGTTAATGGAAACATAATTGTACCATATGTATATGTGCATGGTGGGTAAAGTGACGGACCGGTCATGGCCGTCCCGTCACGTGGCATCATTGAAGCATTGCTACTATTGCCATTGATGGACAGTCATGGGTCATCCTGCTCTTCCCCATAACTATTTTTAGAATGCACAGGTTTACAAGTCTAAGATGAGGAATAGATGTCTGCCCCAAAATGAAATCTCCGGCATTTAATATCCTCGCGATAAACTGGGATTTCTTTTACTACTCCGTAATTTTTTGATGGCAACAAAAACAGAATAATTATATAAGTGTGTATTAGATAAATTATCTATACAATATTGCAAAAATCTAGATCCAAACTCATAGAAATAACGTATGACATGCACATTGTGTTGGTAATGGATGACAAATGCCTGTGGGATATACATACTAGAAGTTGACAACAAAATTTTACAAGTTGTAATGTTATGTACACAACAAAAATATTTACATATTACGTGTAGTTGATGAATAAATATTCATTTCTAAGAAGAGAACTGTTATGAACGGTGTCATTTACATGACTTTGGCACTTCTTCTTATATCTCCATGCAACAACTTGAATGCATCTTGTAAGGAGATGCATACATGCATATATAGTATAAGATAACACATTTTAGCCTGTATGAATAGTTTGATCAGTTGATTACAAGAGTAAAATTTGGGAAGAAAGATCAATTTTAAAGGATCTATATAATTTTTACACTATCTATAAATTTGTTCTAATGTTGTGATAAGATAGTAGTGTAGTAAATTATACAAAAGCAAAAAACAAAACAAAAGTTTATGTTCATTCATTGATTGTAATGTATAGAAGTTAAGGATTCCAACTTTGTACTATATCTGAACTATTTATTAATGGAGAGATCTCTACATTATACTACTTTCTTTACATTCCGGAGTATAAACCAAGAGGTGAACTTATGATAAATGCTTTGCTATCGTTTTGATTGTGACTTGAATCCAATCACAAGATGCAGGTCATTAGTACAGAAGAACCATAAACTCCAGGGTACGACTACTGCTATGTTCCAGAACCATTAACTCGAGGCTCAAAAGCCTATTCAAGGACTAGAAATGATGGAATATGAAAATCCATTTCTAATGGCACAAGGATTTTAGACTCTTACATAGGAATGCTGAGTGCTTGCAAGTCACACTTCTGTGAAAACCAACGCTACCTAGTACCTACTATACTGAACTCTAACCTCAGGGAGGCCGATTCTTTGCAAGTATTGAACAGCCAACCAGCTTGAAAACGACACATATGCTACAAAGAAACAAACTCTTTTTAAACGGACTGCAGTGCAATGCAGAGCGAGCCATCTTGTCACGGAGAGTTGGTGATGATATGACCAGAATTTCCGTAAAAGGCCAACCAAGAATATGAGCAAAAAGGAGGAACAGAACCCGGTGATGAGTCCAGCAACCACACCCCATCCCCAGGACTGTAATAAATTTGCACTGGCAAGTGTGGATTTTGATATCCTCATGAACCTGTCAAAAATAACACCACTTCTAGTTACATATATACCGAGCAGGCAATAGAAAAGTAACTGATCACCCATCAAATCTAGTTTTTTTTTTCATCTATTTCTAAATATCAGGAGGCGTATACAGAAGGCAGGAAATAGCCTCGTATCAACATAAAAGCACAGATGTCCTTGAAATATTTACTGGGAACAATAAAATATTTTCTCATTTTTAAACAATCCTCTTTATGGTGTAAAGCAGACACAAAAATTCTTTCTTTGATACTCACAGGATCAAATATCGAACAGACATCTCGATAGCAGATGGATCTTTAGCTTGGCAATTGAAAAAGCCATCTTCATATATGTTAATATTAGATATTCCCAATGAATACCAGCACTTGTAAGTTTCATTCACCTGAACAAAAGAGCAGGCACTAACGTGAGAATTCGCAAATAAACAAAGAAATAGCTTCAATGAGTGAAAATACACACAAACACATGCATACACGTGTATTAACTCAGAACAAAATCTAGTAATCTAGTTCAAAAACTTGGAAATCTTCTTTTTGTGGACTCGCAAAACTTTTCATTTCAACATATTTTCTTTGATGCCTCAATCCAGAAAATATCACTTCAAGAGATAATTCTCTGATATAAAGGTGCACACTGGTCTTTTAAGTAATACTGTAAACAATTTTTGTCAAGATATAGCTTTTATACTAATTAGTGTTTTCCCGCGTTACACTAAAATTCAATGCCCAAATTCAACCTTGAATCTATCTTTTGTCAACCAAGCAGCAATGAAATTGGGCCGACAGTCAGAGGGAAGTGCTTCGTTTGGAGCTTCTGCCAAAGCTAACCGTGACTGACCCGAATGATCTGTATATTCAACCTGTACTTAGAAAAAGGGAATTACAAAAGCAAAAAGTGAGCAGTTTATTATTTTATGCTCAGAAGATTTGCAAATTTCTCTGTCAAAAAGTAAAAAGGAAAGAAGAAACTGCTGAACTGGTGAGCCTCAAGTTCAAGGTCCAGATAATGGCAGGTAGTATGAATGTTATTCAGTATACATCAAATGAAAAATGACAATCCATATTGAATTGGTATGACCTTCATGTCCTTAATGTATTTTGTACTATATACAGATGATGTAGGCATGTAGCATCTTGAATTAATTTCCTTTTCTTTTTGAGAGGGGGTGGATCTGTGCATTTAACCAAGATCCCAAAATATGATCCAAGGGACTGTCGCATGGATCATTAGAAAGGCTCTCTTAGGCATTCGCAACTCTACAAACTAGGTCCAGTTCTCTCTAGGGTCATGTTCAACCTGGAAGCCGCATTGCTTGAAGGCAGTATGTAGCGAAGAGCATCTTGAAGTAGTGACTATTGTCCAAATAACATTGCGTTATTATTATTATTTTTAAAGGAGCATACCTATAATCTTATTGAGAAGCATATAACTACGCCACAGCTCACAAGTTCACAGGATCATAATATATGCCCAAATAAAGGAAGTCGACAGTAAAAGAGTATCACATGCCATAGGTATTAGTGATGATCACCTTAAATACAGATGCCCAGTAGTAATCATAGTGGCACCGGAACTTCTTTCTTTCATATGGGTAAAGTACATTTTTAGCTTTGTAATTCAACAGTCCCAGTTCACAGACTTTAGATGACCTAAGATCCACACCTGCAGAAAGTTTTCGATTGGTAATTTTCAGGTTTCGGTAGTACAAGGATTTAGACACTGTCTACACTAAAGGAAATCATTACTGCTGAGTTCTGATTATACCCAGCAGCAGTCCTGTTTGTTGATTCTTATTTGAGTTAGTTCACAATCCATACATTGCAAAACAATGTAATATTAAAGGTAATATAAAGCTGAACACAAGCTTCCCCAAGGGAACAACATATACAATCACTATAAGTCCACTCTGTATGGTTTCCAGCAAACTGAAAAATCTAAACCCAATCATGTTTTATTCTCGAACCAGATTACTTCCAAACCCTTCTTAGGAAACCAAACAGGTTCAAGGAATTGGCAGCTAAAATTGGAGGCCAAACTCAATCCAGTAGCCCAGAAAAGAAAAAGTTCTTATAACTGTAATGATCTTTCAAACCCCCCAATCAGAAACCAAATTGCAACCCTATGCCATGGAGATGTGTAGGCATGTAAAATGATTTTCACTCCAATTTCTTAACAGCCAATCAGACCCCAACAAGTAAGAATAATAAGAAAATTGAAGCAATAACAGAACACAAAATAAAATAATTTAGAATCACTTACTGCTCGAAACTATTTTGCAGCGCGAGGGCAGAGAAATAGGGTTCCAAATCGATAAACTCTCAATGTAAACCGCGAAATAAAGCACGAAAATTGACAGCAGAAAGAAGCCCAATACAAACAATACAAGCCCCAAGCAGCTGCGCAACAATCGGTAATTAGGAGTCTCCGACTCTTCACTGTTCTCCTCGTTGTGCTCGGTCGAATCCATTGTATTTCCTTATAAATTTTCAACAGTTAAGGGGAGATTCGTAATTCCGGCCGCCGGAAATTTCATCCGATGATCGGAATTGGTTGTCAGAGGGGATGGGTTTGGGTACGGGGACGAAGATATTTTTGGAAGATACGGCAAACACATTTTTTCAAGAATCAAGACTTCCTCAATGGAGGAGAAAAGGACAAAACGGGTCAAAACACTACTCCGCATTAACATTGACTACCTTAATTTCGACATTTTTAAGGCCAAGTTGGGATGTGTGCACCCAAAGATTGTGCCTTTGAGGATGAGAAAATTTTCAAAACAATCAATGATGTTCACAGTTAACTTTGAGAGGCTGAATGATTTTAATGTGGACTTATGAATGAGGATTAGAGGAAGGCTTTCGAACGTAAAAGATAAAATATTGACTAATGTTGTGATTAAAGTTGACACCTTTGCCATGATTAATGTCCTTAACAAGATAATTGAGGGGTTAGAGGAAGAAGAAGAGGTGTTCATGGTGAATTGTAAGGGGCTTATTCGAGAAAATGAATAGTTGGAGTTAAATATAATTATTGATAATAATGACTACCATGAAAAATATTATCCTTATCATTTGTTTTTTTTAATAATAATTTTATTAATCCATCTTTGACCATTAATTGATTTTGGACATATTTGGTCACCAAGATTTTGAAAGAGGTATTAAGTAATTTGGGGTTGTTTAGTGTATTTCATTTTCTCATTGAATATAAAATGGGAGAATTTTAATTGGATTATTACTAAATTCTTGTTATTTAAATACAATTCGAGTATCCAAAATAAAATTCAGATGTTTCTCGATCTAGAGTACGTAATCTAACTTCCATTCCTAGTAAATTTTGTTGTGACGAGTTGTTGCTGTCTGCACGACTTAGACGCTTCTTTCTATATCTCCATGCTACTTGAATGCAGCGTGCTGCCAGGGCTCGCCAATAAGGAGATTCATACCTGCACCACAAATTAAATCAATGAAGTAAATGTAAATGTGATGATTAAGCAAGCTAGGGAAAGTAATTTCGATAAGATAGATATTACAATGAGATGAGATGAGAGCATTTAAGGAATAATATACATACCTTATGGCACCCTGAACTCGGGGGTTCCGCAAGAATCTTGCAAACAGAGAAATGACTTCTGCAAGATCTGCTTCTCGCAATATAAATGCTTCAACATTGCTTAGGCACCTTACAATCCTGTTACTAAGTAGCCTGTGTCCTGGAATCTTGACCTTTATTCCATCTGAATGGAATAATTTTAATTTATTATGAAAGTTAGATTCCGACACGTAAAAAAGAAAATAATTTGACAGACACCTAAATACATACCTTTATTTACAGAAGAGGAATGTTCTAGGCACCATGTGAGGAGCTCTTCCCCACAAGCATCCCCTTCAGACAACATGGCCATGTTTCCATCTTCTCCCGTGCTTTCCATCTTTCCCCGGATGATGAAAACCATCTTGTCAATAAGACCACCTCGGTAGAAAACTTTGCTTCCTTCTATATACGTTGTTAGTCTTAACTTTTCACAAATAGCATCCAAGACTAGCTCATCTACAAGTGCAAAAATGCGGACCTGCATGCATATATGCAAATATATATTCAACATATATATGGTAGTAGTAGTTAGCTAGTAAGAAAGTCGTACAAGTTTAATTTGGAGATAGATAGATAGATAGATCGAGTAAATTATATATATTTGCATCAAATTAAAAGCAATATAATGAGCTCAAGCAAATTGAACAGAAGATAATGAAAGTTGGTTCAATATAATTCAATTTGTTCACCTTCTTGATAAATTTAAAAAGATGCCTTCTTATATCTCTTTGTACGTCTTCAGGTAGGTTCTCCAACAACATTTCTTCATTCACCCCTCTCGTAGCTGCCCATGTATATCGTTCAGCTAGTCGTACTCGCCTACACCGAAACCAAAGGATAAAGATTATTGACGATGCATGCTATCAATTTTTCTGCAGGCCACAGCTCAAAGCTCATGTTTTGAAACGCATTCAATCAACTACAAACTACACTTTAACATTACACGCACGAACAAAGAAAAAGGCAGGTGGAAGAGCAGATCAGAAAGATTCAAAAAGAGAACTTAGAAAGGCTAGGTACCTTCTTAATCCCTCTGGCAAGCGCCGGTGGCTCATCCACTTCTCAACATCGCGACGCCTCATAGACATTTCCAACTGCCTAAACATGCAGAATAACATACATACATACATACATACATAATTCTACTAATTAATGAGAATGAAGTTCAAAGAATCATAAAGACATACATGATCGAAACTACAGGTTTGTCTACAATATAATGGCATTCAAAGTAACACTTGTACGTACCTGCTACCAAGAGACTGTAGAAAGTTTTGCATATTTCCAATGAGCATAGCAAACAGTAAGAGACCGAGTCCAATAATGGCCATGGTGAAAAGAACTTCCCACTCGAAGTAACTTGGAACTAGATTCCCAGCAAGCGTACTTATTTGCTAACCACACACCAGGCCAACAAATAATTATATCAGATGGATAATAAAGAAATGCATGCATTTACCATTTACACCAAAACTAAAATTTTCAATGCTTTACCACCATACCACACAAACAATATAATAAATAATTAAAAGCAATGATGAAGACAATTTATGAAGAATACCTGGAAGCCCCAAAACAGTGAGTATATATATCTCGTAAATAAACTATGCTTTGTTGTGAGGTTGACTGCTTGCTCATATATTCCATAATCAAAACCATTAGTACTAAAACAAGCAATTGAATTTGTATCATTCTTCCATTGATTCCATGCCGGATCTGATGAGAATTTACTGTAATCATTGCCGTGCCCACAGTCAATGAATTCCCTGCACCTTCCTATTCCAGAAGTATGACAGGCATCACGAAGACATTGATTCACCCTCTGGATTGATCAGTAGGAAAAAGAAAAATAAGGACAGAGCTGAAGGAAGGCCGCTTATACATTGAAGATATGATTTTAAAATACATTTTCCAGTTAAACTGCAGGCATATAAGTTCCAAGAGAGATGACTATGAAGTAAGTGCTTCATAAACTTTTTTGCCCTGGGTTATCCAAGCAGCTTATGTAAACTTCAGCAAATTAAAGTCATGGAACCAAAATCTAAAAATTATCTAAATTAGTTTCATACCTGTAAGCCAAAAAGATACCAACATGACCCCACCACATGGCTAGACAGCATAAATGTTAGAAGATTTATCACAAAGTTAGCCCATGCTGACTCGAATATGAAGCCACTTGAAGACTGGCCTCTGAGAACAGGAAGAAACCGCCACAATCTAGGTACATACTGAACCAAAATTGCTGCTCGTAAAAGGTTTTTGGCATTATTTGCACCAGATGATCCCATTGAATCAGGTAAAATCAACAATATAATGATCTGTAGATGTGAAATGCACAAAATCAGTAGCTCATATATAAATAATCCATCATTAGCTCAACCATGAAGTCAAAGACTCAACGTCAAATCTATATCATTACCTGAGGCAATGGCAATACAACAAATAAGTCAATCAAAAAAAATCCTTTAAGATAATTGACAGCAATCTTTTTGGGGTGATCAACTAAGTCACCCGCTCCAACGACCCTGGATTCAGGAGCAACATAAGCCAACCGGAACTGCAAAATAGGAATTATACATGATAGTGTAATGATTAAGCCAACTGGAAATGCCTCTGATCTGAACTGTGTGAGGGGAATAGTCACCTGAAGTAGCATGTGTATTAAGTATATGAAATCAGTCAAGCTCCTCAAAATCACAATTGTGGTTGTCAAGGGCCAGTTCAGTACAATGCACTTGTTATCCTATAACAAAAGTAGAAAGGCAAATAAAGCATCATAAAACACATGTAGTGTGCAGTTAAGAATAGGGGAAAATAACATAATGGATACTAAGTGCCAAATCTTGATTGGTCAAAGAGGCAAATTCAAAACATACAAAACACGCAAAAGAAAGGCAGGTATGCTAAACAAATTGAAAAACATGTGTGCATGTAAGAACATTACAAATACTAGTGCCAAAATTTTAATTGGTCAAAAAAGGGAATTAAGAACTCTCAAAATTGTTCATAGAATGCTAAATACAATTATACAAATCAGTTCTTGGCTTTCTGTTGGACCATAAATTCATCAGTGTACTGTTGAGCTTGATTTTATCTACCTATGGTACACATATATTTACTCTAGCATCACCATGTTGTAGAAATTAAAAACACAGATAAAAATTGGTGCTTTTATTTTGGATTTTGATTAGTGTCTTATGGTAATTGACTTCTAAGTTATAACTAAACAGAGTGCTTTAATGTTGGGAGTTCACTAGATTCATCTGTCATGTGAAAGATATTGCAATCAATACTTACACAAGCCAATATTTATGTAATGTTTTAAATGTCACTATCTTCCTTTTAGGAAAGCTTGCATCATCAACATTTTGCATACAAAGTAATATATTATAAATAGAGTATTAATTTATTGCAGGGTGTGCAAAGAAAGAAATTTTTATCATTCTAAATTATATTTAGAAAACTCTGCAAACAATTAGAATATTAGATACATGCTAAATATCATTTTTTACCTCATAAAAGCAAATGTCTAGACAGAGATTCTAAATGCAATACGCATATATGTAATTCAGTTGAACTGCAAGAGCTATCTAAGACAACCACAGTTAAGTGAATACCTGATTCACAGTCAGCAAAAAGAAGAACAGGGGATCAATAAAAACTGCAAATGAACATGAGAAGACAAAGAATTTGTTCCACCGCTGCACCACTTTAGCATGTGGATTCATGACACCTGGAAGGCATGACCACAAGAAAGAACAGCTTCTCTTTGCCCAACCTTTTGCATCTCCATATATCATATTATGGAACTGCATGGAGTCACATTAAATGCAAACAACTAGGGCCCGTTAATTATGTAACTTGTCGCTTTGAGGCAAACTGTCCTAGTATATAAAAAGAGCAAGAAGTAAAAATGATGAGCCTCATTTAAGGAATCTCTTTAAAAAGTAATCTCAACAAAACTACTCTAATAAAGTTTATTGTCACTAGAAGATATAAAATTTAAGATTACTGCAGCTAGAAGTGCACATAACCTTTGTCCTTCAATGAAAATAACTAAATATTGTACAATCTTGACTCACAAGAATAACAAAATGAGCTAAGGATACAATTTTTCTGGAAGAGGATGACAACGAGCATTGACCTAAGTAGATAAAAAAGAGAGCATAAGCATACCTTGTGATCAAATATCTCTGGTGACTTAGACTTTTGTCCCTGTGCTTTTAATATGTCAATGGTTGGGCATGTTGTGCAGTATGGATCATTGCACACTCCCAATTGCCCTGATCTCAAGAGATGTTCATTTTTCTGTGCATAGTCATAATCTTCCCAATCACTTGATTCCCTTATAGCAGTGGAAGGATATATTTCCACTGTTTGCCTAGTTGACTTGCGTCCCAATGCTACTTGAGATGTTCTAAGGTTGTTCGTGATCGAGGCTTTTTGCCCGATGTACAAGGGACCACTCATCTGTATGTAAGAAGTCCGCCTTTCATTTCTCAGAGGACCAGTAAATCCAAAATGACTATTTTCAGTATCATACGGCTCCATGGAGTTTGCAGGAATAGACAGTGATCTCCTTGCCCTATAGGAAAATCTCCTATATCGAGATTCATCACTTTCATCAGCTTGCGAATCTGTGGCTGATAACATTGGTACTACATCTCTTTCATAAGCAACCATTTTCTAAGGCAGTTGATCCAGCTGTAAACGGATGTTTTTTATTATAAATAAAATAAAGGAACTTACAAATTGCTGAATGAAAATGTTCAAAGTTCAGTATCAGAACAGCATTATGATTTATATATATATGACTAAGAATGTATCTTGAGCATGAACCAGAAAAACAAGATGAAAAATCCATTAAAAAAAAAAAAAAAAAAAACCCCACCGAACTGTACGTAAAATTGCGTCAAGAAAACGCTACTCCCTCTCCCTTCTTCAGAATCTCTGCGACTCTCAAGCAAGGTTCTTGAATTGATGATTGGCAGAAGAAACTAAAAACTACAAATTCATTTTAACCTCAACAGTTAGGAAAAGTTAATTAAAAACTTGACATGAATATTAAGAAAAAGAACAAGTGTAGAGTATGATTGAAAATAACCTGCTTTAATATGAAGTAGAAGAATGAGTTGAAATTCGATCACTTGGAGAATCTGAATGGCCCCGATCCCTCAGGAGTCACTGATAGATGAAGATCAGAAGGTGTAGTATAGAGAGATTTAATCCCAAATTACAAAGAGCGGAGGGAATGAGGATATCTATGAGCTGACTCCTTCAAACTTGAAAGAACTGGATCGAATGGCCAGCTGACAGCTGACTGAAGAACAGCAGTTGAAATTATAGTATGATATAGTACGATGGTCACCAAAAACATTTGACTGAAGAATATGTCCATGTTCAGAGGATCAGTAGCTTTTAGAGTTTGACAAATCTCTTCACTTTTTTCCCACGTGACGATTGGGTCTTTGAATGAATATATATCCCTTTTCTTTTCATGCTCTGAGTTGTCTTCTGAATTTCTGGACCAGTAAAGTAGCTTTGAGAGTTGATCAAAGATAGCCATAATAAATACTACTCCGTATCTAATATCTTGGAGGACCTGAGAAAATACAAACAACACAAACTCTAGATTGAATTGATTCTGCAAGCATATGCTTTTGATGGCTGTCAAAGATCGTCAAAAGGAAAGCAGCTAACTTGGAGGTCCCCAACTTAGCTGGCCGCTCGGTTCGGTAGCTATCAAAATCAAATTAGCAAAATTTGAATTTTTATCTCACTTTGTTTTTATACTCAATTTGTCTGCACTCTGCAGTAAAATAAATACCTCTATTATTTACTCCGTATATATTATTGGTGGAGTACGACGAAATGCTAAGTCCATGCCTCTTAAAATGTTTTTTTTTTTAATTGAAACACCGTACCTCTTGAAATGTAGTGTTATAATAAAATAAGAATGTCTTTGTTACGAATTATAATTTTTAGATGATAATAAATTTTTGATCCTAATTTAAATATTTTATAGCTTATAAATTGAGCCTTATTTGACTCCTGGTGCTTTAATATGTTTAGAAAATAATTATGAATAAATATTTTATAGTATTAAGATATCTATATTTTTTTATGGATTTAAATAAAATTAGTAGAAAAGGAAGGAGGCAATAGTTAATTGTGCAAAAAAAAAATGATAACCAGCACTTTGAGCAGCAACTTCAGGTGTGTGAATGGAGTGATTTCGAGCACAAAAAATACACAGCAAAAGCTCAGCAGCCAATTTTGCTGCGATTACTCTTCGGTAGCAAACAACAAGAAGGAATCAATATCATCAACCATGGATGCATCAAACCCTTTCCAATTTCTCACCAAGAAGCCTTATCGGCCTCCTAATTGGGCTTCTTCTCTCAGCCCTATCCCCTCTGACGTCTTTTCCCTCGGACACGTAAGAAAATCTTCTCTCTCTCTCTCTCTGCATCTGTATGACTGTATATATATAATCCATATATACATCGCTGCATTAATGTGATTGAATTGCTGCTGATATTTGCTCCATGTTTAGTTTCCTACTCCAATTCACAAATGGAACTTGCCAAATCTGCCTACAAACACCGAGGTCTGGTTGAAGGTAAATCAATCAATTAAAATTTTCTTTCAGACTTTCTGTGTTCTGCTTAATTTATTTATTATGTATAATTCAGTTGTGCTTTTCACAGTTTTGACTAATCAATTCTGACATAGAAGAAATTTCTATCTATAGCGTGATGATCTTTCAGGAATGCAGTTGAGTGGTAACAAGGTGAGGAAACTGGAATTCTTGTTGGCAGATGCTGTGGCACAGGGAGCAGACTGCATTATCACTGTAGGTGGCATTCAAAGTAATCATTGCCGTGCTACTGCTGTTGCTGCCAAGTATTTGAACCTTGACTGTTATCTTATACTGCGAACTTCCAAGGTATGTGACAATTAGTTTGTTACTTTTTCTTTTAACGCATGTCTTTTGGAAACTCTTTGTGCCTTTATTGGTAACTTCTGTACGTGTACATAATTGCAGGTTCTTGTGGATAAAGATCCAGGATTGACAGGGAATCTCCTTGTTGAGCGCTTAGCTGGAGCTCACATTGATCTTGTTTCAAAAGAAGAGTATGCAAAAGTTGGCAGTGTGGTATGTCTCTTTTCATTCCCCTCCTTTACTTGTGGAATACCTACCAATTTACATCAAGAAGAGCAATTCAACCACAGAAAGCCACATTGTAATGCAGTCCAAAACACCATCTAATTTTGAATCTCTCTAAAAAAGCTTTGAACAAAAAATGATTATCCTTGTAACCAGAAAACCAAAGTAGACATAAACTGATCCTAAAACTTCTCAAAAGATGGTTGAAGAATGAAAAAACAAACTTTATTGCATCCATTTGAGCTTATCTTTGTAAAAATGTATTGATGTGCTAGGTTATTGCTGGTTGTAATAGTGATTTTTGTTTTATTTCAGGCTCTTGCTAACATATTGAAAGAAAAATTGTTGCACGAAGGGAGAAAGCCCTATGTCATACCTGTTGGTGGATCCAATTCTTTAGGAACTTGGTGAGGTTCTTCTTTTAGTTTCTGCAAACTCAGAGAATTTTAGAACTAAAAATAAATAAAAGGACACCATTTTACTGAATTTACTATTAACAGGATCTTGCTACTTTTCTAGTTCTATTACTTTTTTATGATCAATATAACACACTTCTATTTTAGGGGCTATATTGAAGCTATTAGAGAGATTGAACAGCAGCTTCAGCATACCGCTTTTGAACACAAATTTGATGGCATAGTAGTAGCATGTGGCAGGTTGTCTTTCTTATCTCCTTCATATTATATTCTTCTAGTATAGTTTTAGCCTAAATCTGCTATCTCATGACTTGATGAAGTACTAAAAAATGGTGAAAGTTTCCTAAGGAAATATTTTTTTGAGTGACACAATAGATCAGGAGTGTATGCTCAACTTTTAATTTCATCATGAGTAGAGAAGAATATTTTGCTTCTTAATGGCAAAAAGAAAATTTTGGTGAGTTTAGAAGTCGAGCATGAACTTAATCCCCTATTTCAAATATGGTTGGAAGCGCATGACTACATTTAACGACGGTAGAGCATTGATAGTATCATTTTCCACGAATTTATGAACCTTCAGATCTACTCTTTTAGCTGGCAACTTAATTTATAATAATTAAATTTTGTATTTACAATGTGGCCTTATGGCAATTTATTAATTTTGATTCATTTCTTCATGAGACTGCAGTGGGGGTACAGTTGCTGGATTATCTATTGGATCGTGGCTTAGTAGCTTGAAGGCAAAAGTAATTGTCATTTACATTATGTGTTTTTTTATCCATTCCCACCTCCATGGTTTATTTATTCTCATTAATAAGAGGTTTTGATTGAAGGTTAATGCATTCTGCGTTTGTGATGATCCTGAATACTTTTACGAATACGTTCAAGGCCTACTTGATGGACTCAATGCAGGGATTAGCTCACATGATATTGTCAGCATCCAAAATGTAAGGATCCTGTTCAGGTTTGCCAACCTAGTTATGTGTACATTTATCTTGGACTTCTTTTGTTTGCTGATTAATTGACAGCATTGTATTTTAGTTGACAAGCTGTTGTCGATAATCATTGCTTAGCTGTTGGAAATGTGCTTTTCTTAACTTTAAAGTGTTATACATCTTTATGCTATTCATTTTACATTTAAATATGTGTTTGAGAAAAGATGAATGATTTCTTTTTTGGAGAACAAATTTCTCTCAAACCTTGGGTTGACAATTATCTTATATGTAGATGTAAACAGTATCAACATTGAGTGCATTGAGATTCTTTTCATTTTGCTTTCTCCTATTCACATTATTCCTTTGGCATGCAATTGCGGGAATTGGATAGAAGAATGAGATTCCTCTATGAACACCTGACATTTTGTATAAGATACATTTTATACATACACCAAATTTGCACACCTTTTTTTTGTGAATAGTTAATTGTAAAAAATGGCAGAAAAAAATAAACGGTTTTGAGGGGTTATAAGTCATTGGTTTCCCTTTTGTTATGTACAGGCCAAAGGCCTTGGGTATGCTATGAACACTAGCGAGGAACTGAAATTTGTGAAAGAAATTGCTGAAGCCACTGGTGTAATTCTTGACCCTGTTTACAGGTATGAATGTATGATCTTGTTGATTGTGTTAATTTATATGTTTTGGAGATAGTGTGAGCCCCATCCAGCTAAGTTGGATGAGCAGTTGGTTTATGGTGCCATCAAAAGTAGTACCTCCTACTCCTAGATGGTAGGTAGTGTTGTATTGGAGGAGGTAGTACTTTAGATTAAGTATAGTTAAATCTTTATTTTTTTAAATAATAAATTTCCTTTGCACTGATCGAGTTCTATCTGATAGCAGTATTATTCTTTAAACTACCTGGCCTTTTTGTAGCGGGAAAGCAGCATATGGGATGATGAAAGATATGGCTGAGAATCCAAAAAAGTGGGAAGGGAGAAAGATTCTTTTTATACATACAGGCGGACTACTAGGGTTATATGACAAATCAGAGCAAATGGCATCACTGGTGGGGAATTGGCGCAAAATGGATATCCACGAATCTGTCCCTCGAAGGGATGGCACTGGTAAAATGTTCTAATTAAAAAAAATAAATAAATACTCAGCTCCCTGATATAATAGGCAGTGGCTGAAATGATGTACTACAAATCTGCAATGGTATGGTATGTAGTCTGTCATCTATGTATGCTGTACGTGCTGTGCTGTATGCAGTAGTAAGTGGTAAAAAATAAAATTCAAGATACATATTTTGGTCAAATAAAAGTCGAGATTTAAAAGAGTACTAGCTCAATAATCAGAGGACCATTTGTGATATTAACATGTGTTGTACGGTTTTTACATTTTTTAATTATTCATACTCAAACTTCAATCCCAACATAACAAACAAACAAACTAGCTTAAAATTGTCTTGGGTATATACACTACAGAGCGTGGAATCGCTAGCTTAGATTGTTTCTTCCATATATATAGTTACATATTTTGGATGCAGCAGCTCCCTGCATGGAACAAATAAGTTCCTATAATTCTATTGAAACCCAAAACAGCCTGCATGCGCAAAAGAATTACCCCTTGTAATAGGTACTTATTCCCCCAACAGTACTCGTAATAATATGCCCAAGCTAGCTACTCTATATATATCAACCAATATACTTGAATGAACCTGTTACATAATATATATAATGGTACAATTCAACAAATTAGTAATGAAGAACCCATCAAAATTGGATATGCAGGTACCGTCCGTGCTATTTCACAAACTATCACCTAAAACAATATTACACACATCATGTACAAACAGATCGAATGCATATACCCCCTCCACTACCGGGGTAGGGTACAACAAATAAATGATCCGCACCCTCTCAAACCAAAACATAACTAACTACTCCATCTTATGTGGAAGGAAATTATCCGCCAACTTGGAGGGCATCCTTTCCCAGGGTGAAGTGTGACACCACACAGCTTTACTTTCGCGGTTTGGTGTCGCAACAAATCTCTTCTACCTTATTAAGATGATATTGGCTCATAAGGATATGACAGCCAAGGGTGTTTTAGAGCCTCTGTGGCAGAGGGACGCTTCTTTGGATTTATTTCTAACAGATGAGTCAAAAAGTCAATGAAACATTGATCCCCGACTGGTAACCGATGCCGCAAGGATGTTTTTTTGGGAATCAAGTACTCCAGTCTGTTAGTCTCCTGAAGGAAATATAAGTGCCAAAAATGGATAAAACACTGAGTGAGTGAGAAACTTATGCATGTGCAGTGTGTGATATATCCAATACAATGGATGTAGCAGAAATTCTGAAGATAATGTATCCAATTTCATCAATAAATTAGCTCGATTACTAGGCCTGAAGAATAAACACCCTCCCATCAATTGTGCAGAGATTAAATACTAGTATCCTCCCAAAACAACTCTCAAGAAATAAATTTCTCCCAGAAGATGAGGCCGTAGAACAGGTAGAAGCTGAGGTAGGTCTAAATTGACATGAATCCCCCCAAAATGGGTGTTATAAAAGGAATACAACATTGGAGGGTACAAGTGTCCTTTACCTGATTTCGCTCGTACAACATGTGGTTCTTGGTGAAATATTTGTATGTATCCTTTCCCTTTGCAAGCATCTTTTGGTCAATTGGACTTATAATACCAATCACCCGAGCAAGCAAGGTAGCTGGAGAATCATTCTGGAAGAGGACCTGCACACACACAAAACATAAAAGTGTTTCACATTCTGCCCTAGGATCCAAAGGAACTAGCAGCAGAACAAGACAATATATCATCCCAAGAGTTACACCAAACAACTAAGTCACATGTCCAATGTGTCTTTGTGAGAACCAAAATTGCATATCAAAGTATCAAACAGCATTCTTAAACTATCATATATGGCATTGACTATCAACAATGTAAATGCATCAGTTAAGAATAAGTCAAAAGGAGAAATGGCATTGACTATCTCAATTCTCAAATGATATCAACAAAGAACAAGAGCCTAAAACCATCTTTGTTCATATTTATGAACACTGCCTAAATAGTTAACCAAAAACATAAAACACACAACTTAGCTTCACCTACAATACCCCCCAGCCCAACCCAAAACACGCGCACAAAAGCAAAAGAATCTTGGTTTACAATCAATATGTAATCATAAGGAACTTACATTGCCAGTACAAAGTTCTGCCAATATGCAACCAAGTGACCAAATATCAATCTTTTTATCATATGGAAGTCCCAAAATTACTTCAGGTGCACGGTATGATCTAGATTGAACATATGAACATAGGTGATCTGTTTCAAAACAACTGCTTCCAAGGTCAATAACCTTCACTTCACATCTACTGTAACTTTTTACCAAAATATTCTCAGGTTTCAAATCACAATGTATAAGTCCAAGGCTGTGGAGGAATTGGAGTGCCTCCAAACACTGAATCGTAATAGACTGCAGATGAGATTAACAAGTAAGTCAGAACCAACAGAATCCCAATGCATCATCCATAAGGAGATTGCTATGGAATAAACCTGTAGTCTTGGCATTGTAAAGTAAACTTCCCCTCCAGATTCTCTATTAAATTTATGGAATTCATATAAATTAGCTTTCAGTAGTTCACATACAATCAACAGATGCTCCTGAAAACAGACATAATCGTTAATACAAATACTTAATTCTGATTTCTCCAATATATAACTAAGTAGGAAAAGGGTTATTATAAACAAGTGGTTCAGTAAAAACATTATAGAGTTTAGACAGTATCAAAATTATTTAACAAAAAGCTATATTATTTTCTTCATGTAAAGTAAAATTACAATCACAGGTAAAGAGTGTTCACTTACTCTATAATAGAAGTAATCATACAACCGAAGCACATGGTACTTATCAGCAGGATCATGCTTGTTGACAAACTTGAGGAGCTTTATTTCATCAAGGCTCTGATCAAAGAAATCTTTGTTGTTCTTTATAATCTTCACACATACATCCATGCCAGTATGAAGGTCATGAGCTTGGATGGCTTTGCTGAATGCAGCAGATCCAAGATACTCGGTAACATGATAGCGCCCAGCTATCACTGAATTTAGAACAACATGAAAATTTTTGTCCTCCTCAAAACCAGTTCTGAACCAAGGAAAGAGTTCCAGTAAGCAAAACAGGTTTGAGTTACTCCTTTTATGATAGCTCATGGACACTGGAAAATTTTAATCAGGTAAAATTGCCTAAGGATAAATATTAAATAGACAACAATTTTTTTTTTATAGGGAAATATAACAACCATCCACAGTTAACCATACATTAGGGTGCTACATTGCTGCACTTGTAGTTGAGTTAATCAACTGAAAGCTAGTAGTACGCACATAAACAGTCAATTGACAATTAAGAGTTAAAATGTGTTAAGAGAAGTAACTATTAATCAACCAATAGTATGAAGGCCACACCATTGTAGAGCACTCAATTTCTAGAGTCCAGACAACCCCAAATAAAGCAACACTACATCCACTTTACATATTTTAAAATCAATAATTTAATCATACATGAACAAGCTAAAGACTTCATGGCACTAGAGTGGAGTCCACTGCCATCTTCAAGCTCAACTGCTCAAGTACTAAAACCATTGAATTAATGCCAGCATTTGCTATAGATAACATCATTTAGTGTGGTTTCACAACTTCTGAGCTTTGAAAAAACTCCTTAATCGTGCTTTTTATCCTTTATCCATCTTCAGTTATTGTTTTTTTCCTGAATTTCATCATTCTGGAAAAAACTAAAATGAATTAACCAGTTTTTCAGCAATATGAATTACTAGAAATGGTAGCAACTGGTTGGATAAGGGATCAAGAATGTGAAGGTGTCAATATCCAGATTTTTGTGACCTAATGCGTTTGCAGAGGAGTTTGGACTATGTATTTATAGGAGTTTGTAAGTGTAAAAGGTATGCATTTTAAAAACTGAATCAATGTTCAGACAATCAATATTGGTATAAAGAACCTAAAATATAAAATTCGCATTAATTAAAATGATCAAATAGGAAAAAGAAAACACCTGTTTTTCCTGTGCACAATTTTGAGATCAAAGGTTTCAAATTCTTCCTCCTGTGCCTTTATCTGCTTCACTTGTTCCTGTACTGCCACTACTTCTTCATCCTCCAATGATGCACCCAGATCTTTTTCTCTTGCAATTATTTGGGTATCATGTTCTTTCTTCACATGGTCACGTTCAGTATAACCATAATTTGGAAGTGATGAAGGGCTAGAATTTGCAGATCCAGTAGCATTTGCATTATTATCATATCTTGAGCTCTTGACAGGTGATGACTCACTACTCTTTTGCCTCCATGGAACAAGCATGCCATCATTTGTTACCAAACAGTCATCAGTATCCTCAGCTATTGCTGATTTTACCTCATTTGACCATATAGATTTTCCAGAATTGGTCTGGACCAACTGTCCACCTCTAGGAGGGGGAAATGAGAATCCCCCATCCAGGTGACTCTTTGTCCTGTCAAGACATGTTATAAACTTGTCAGAACTGTGATTACCTGCTTTCTTATCTCCATTTGATCTCTGAGAATAAGTCTTGTCTGAGTCATGCAGTACACTTCTGGACCCACCAATACCGACATAATTATCATGGAAGTACTCCATGTCCCCGTCAATACTCCCTCCAACCAGGCTTTCCCGAACTTCACTGCCAATATCAGCAGCATCACTGTTAATTCCAACACCAATGGATCTAACTGACCCATGTTGATCATCATCCAAGCAAATCTGATCTATATGAGACCTTGAACATTCATTCAGGACTTTTTCATCCCCTAGCATGACAAGTTCATTTGTTTGTGTGACAAAGCCCTGCCACACTGGCTCTGCACGAATCAAATTTAATTCATCCTCATCCATTAAGCGTCCATCATGTTGAGCAGCCAAGCCATCATGATCAGCTCTCCTGTATATTTCAGTTACTGACAACCCCATGGGATCATCTGCAGGCCCAACTTCATCAACAGCTTTTGACTTGATATACTGCTCCCCTGAAAAGTAAGAATCTTCTTCTGCAAAAGATTGGTCATCTTCTTCTCTGTTTTGACTTCTTTGAGGATCAGGTACACTCCCATGTCCTGTTCCCTTCTCAGTGTCACTTGGGTAATCAATTTCATGAGACAAAAACCAGGTCTCATCTTCAATAGGTTGCCTAGTGTAGCCTACATCATCATCATCGTCATATTCATCAGAGTCCCAATATTCAGTTGGATAGTCAACTTGGTCACTAAGTCCACCAATAGTTGCGAAACCAGAAATAAGATCAGAAGTGTCCCCAGCAATTCCCTGACTCACAGAGAACAAACTACCTCCCACAGGCTTTTTTCCACCTGGACCATAATTCGAATGATATTGTTAACATATTGTCAACAAATTAACAAAGAAAACCAAAAGTAAATAATGAAAAAATGCTCTAAATCCCGGAAACCAAACATGAGATAAGTCCAGAATATATAGAAAAGAGAGACAGTCACATGTCTCTAACCTATCATTGACTTATTCACTATTCTTCAGTAACTCCCAATATTTACAGTTGTGTTAGTTATGAAACAAAGGCCATCAAGAAGTCCATGACCTTTGAGTTTCTAGCATGAAAAATTGGCACAATGTTTCAAATTTCTAACAGTAAAGATGATCCAAATTCCCGTTGTCAGAGATGCCACCCTAAAGTCTATGTCCTACTCTTCATCTCTGATTTTGAAGCCAATAATGTTCTATTAAAAGCCAGATATCGTACATAATTTACTAATTCTAAAATCATTATAACTTTTCACTACAGTACATTTTTAACCATTTATCATTCTATCCATGTGTTAAATATAATGGAGTCACCTTCAGAATCCAAAAGGTCAAAACGCCTAAAGTGCCCAGATAAAGAATGAAAATAATTTGTGCACAAATCCAAATAATAAAATAGCAGCATGGGTTATAAATATAGCATGCAGGCCAAATATACAGCCCATCAGATCAGAAAAAACATAAGAACAGAAGTTAGAAATTGTATGAACAAACCTAAAGGGTTAATTTCTTGTCCTATAGGAACATCCAGAAATGACCCTATAAAATAGCCTTTATCAGTATTAGAAATACTTAAGTCATTTGCATCTCGTTCAAACTTTTCTACCCAATCAATATCAAATAGCTTCTCTTCTGATTTGAGTCTAACAGGTGGTAATCTGGGTAGCTCTTCCTTTTGGTTCTCTAATCCAAGTGGAAGGCCAGAGCCAGAAAGATCCCTTTGCTCACTTCCATGTGCTCTCGCAAGGTACAAAGCTCTTCCAATTTCATCCACTTGCTCTTTGATAGCTGCCTTAATGTCAGTAATCTCTGGTTTTCTTTTCTCTTCATTTTTATCACCGATTACAATTTTATGATCATAACTCATTGATACATCTTCCTTTGAGAATGGAAAAACAGTTTTCAACAAGCAGTCATTCCATGAGTTATCAGCAAAAGCATCTTTGGAACAACCCCCAATTTGCTTGTGCCACTGATCAACTTCCTTCAGTTCACTATTTTGATTTTTCTCCCACTCTACTTCCATATAGGTTTTACTAGTATTTCCTGGTGATGATGTTCTCCTCTCATTATAGGAACTACTAACTTCCCCACAGTTTTCATAAGCCTTACTGCTATCATGGAACTCACTTGGATTAGGCATTGTCTTTCCATACACTGAAAAGCCCACAAAGTTATCCATAATAGAATTTCCGCAATCACTCTGATGAGAAACAACAGGTCCAATATTAGGATTGTATTTGCGCGAGTACAAATCAAATGCAGTATCCTTTGAACTGTTAAAACCGAAGTTCTTCTCACTTGTCCCAACTGATTCATGAACTTTGCTTTGTTCCCCTACATTAGCATGATTCTTCCACTTGCAATCTGGCCCACTCCTCCCAGTTCCACACTCTATCTCACTGATTGTCAGCTCCTTTGAGACCTCCGCACTCCTAGAACTCGTATTCTGTCCAACTTCCTCATTATTCCGATGATCCATCCTCAGATTCTCTCCAGAGGTTTTCCGCCCATTGGCTTCTTCGAATGGTTGGTTCAACTCCTTGTCCTTGAGAGTAGGTTTGTGAGGAACAGCATTTGAATCAGGATGGTTACTCAGCTCACTACGCAATGCAGCCTCTGCCCTAGTAAACTTGTTCTTTTTTAAAAATTCTAGAATAGTGCCTACTGAGCTCAAGTCCCCCATTTATACAAACTTCTAATTCCCTCAACCTTACCACGAGCAATATTTCATTAAACCTGAAAAATTGACCAGGAAAAATAACCAAAAACAAAATAGCAAGCATTAGGACGCAAAATCCAATTGATGATAAGTTCAAACCAGCATCGAAAACAACTACAGTTCAATCCAAATGCAATATTCTCGCAGTAAGATGTCACATTCCCAGATAATAAAGGCAGAGTGAGGATATGTATTCAGACTCAAGGAGGGGAAAATCAAAATTTTCGAGAATTGAAAAAAATAATAATAATAAAGGAATATATTGCCAACTTGAAATTAGTCAAATAAAATTCTTGGCGACCAATGAACAAAATCTAGATCTCCAATTATCTTCCAAACTGTAGAAGGCAAAGCAGCAGCTTGAAAGAGTAGGAAAAATTAGAAAGAAGATTGATGTTAATAAATAAAGAGCAATTAAATATGGAAACAGAATCGAAAAGCTACAGAAATAATGAGGAAAGAAGAGTTGAAAAGTGGAAAATGGCAACTCACAGATCGAAGAACGGGGATTCGATATCTCCGCAACCAAATACTCCCCAATCGATTCCATGCAAAACACGACTCCCATTTTCTGAGATGGAAGCTTAAGATACGTCGTATCCAAACATCACCTGAACTCCACTCATAGCAAATGAGAGCGTCGGGATTATGAATTTCTCTCTCCTTCTGGTGATTTCTCTCTCTCTCTCTCTCCCCTCCTACTCCTCCTTTTTTTTTTTTTTGACAGAGAGAGAGAGAGAGAGGGAAGGAAGATGGTGACCCGCCTGGTCTGGTAGAATTCCCTTTGGGTTCGGCCGTTTGGGCTTCTGTTCCGGTCTGGCATTAGTTTCCCCTGGAATGTGTAACTATTATTATCCAGAGAGAGTTTGAGTTTATTCACCTTTTTCTTTTCTTTTTTTCATTGGTTCCACTTTGGATAAAGTATGCAAACTTTTTTTTTTGTCACATATTTCAATTTTATTAGAAGAAAAATAAAAATTTGACTCTTTTCTTAAGACAATTAACACACCCCATGTCAGTCAGTAAAAAGAGAAAAGTGTAGGTCTGGAATATGCATTAAAACCAATCCTGGGAAAGATGAAAGATGAATAATGATACTGATACATATAATGATACAGTTGGGTAGATTAGTTATAAACCAATCAAAAATTGGATATGCTGCTAACACTAACATTACCTAAAAGAATGAACTGAACTGAACAGAACAGAACAGAACACCCACTCTCATCTCTCGGACTAACACATTATACATTCAACACGCATCATGTACAAATACAACGCCCAAGACCCAGAACCCTAGTGTTACAAATGGATCCAATATTACATTCTCCATTTATCGTCCTAATAAAACACAGACATGAGTGACGTGGAAGGCATTATACACAAACTTGGAAGGCATCCCTTCCTCGTTGTCACCGCAGGATCCCGACTGTCCTGAAGAATCTTGTGTGTCTTAAGATGAGATTGGTTCATAAGGATATGAAAGCCACGGGTGCTTTAGAGCCTCTGAAGCAGAGGGACGCTTCTTTGGATTGATCTCTAACAAATGACTCAAAAAGTCAATGAAGCCTTGATCCCCCATTGGTAACCGATGTCTTAAGGATGACTTTTTTGGAATTAAGTATTCCAGTCTGTTGGATTCCTGAAGAAAAATATACATAACAATTTATTCACATACGGTGCAATATCTCACAATGATCTGTCCGAGGAGAAATTCTTATCTTAGATAATAAAATCCAATTTCATTAACAAATTAAATCACGAACCAAGACTAGAATTTTAGTATAATATAACAGATATTCCACCAAATGGCCAGGGATGAATTAGTAGTTTACCTGATTCCGTTCATAAAGCATGTGATTTTTGGTGAAATATTTGTATGTATCTTTTCCTTTGGCCAGCATCTCTTGGTTAATTGGAGATATAATACCAACCACTCGAGCAAGTAATGTTGCGGGAGAATCATTCTGGAAAAGGACCTGCACACACAAGACATAGTCTAACATTCCAACTCAGTGATCCAAAGAAACTAACAGCAGAAAAAGAATTGCATTGCTCCAACAGAACCATCAATCAAGTTACTCATCCAATGTCTCTATCAAGAACCAAAAACTACTATCAACTCATCAAGCTTTTATTTGGCTCACCGTTCATCTTCCCATCAAGACAATGACTATCAACAGTAATTCCATTGAAAATCAAACGATATTAGCAAGAAAAATGCACTGCTAAAATCATATGTAGGTCATATTTATGAACAATGAATGCATAGTAAAAAGGTATAGATCATACTTGTGAACACAGAATGCTTATTTAACCAAGAATAATAAAGTATAGATGAATAATCAATTTTCACTTCAAACCCCCTACCTCTAAACAAAGTAAATGAATACTAAATCTACAGCCTATATACAAACATAATGAACTTACGTTGCCAGTACAAAGTTCTGCCAATATGCATCCGAGTGACCAGATATCAATCTTTTTATCATATGGAAGTCCCAAAATCACTTCAGGTGCACGATATGATCGAGATTGAACATATGAACAGAGATGGTCTGTTTCAAAACAACTGCTTCCAAGGTCAATGACCTTCACTTCACATCTACTGTAGCTTTTGACCAAAATATTCTCAGGTTTCAAATCACAGTGTATAAGCCCAAGGCTATGCAAGAATTGAAGTGCCTCCAAACACTGAATTGTGATTGACTGTAGATAAAATTCATCAAAGTTCAGTACGAAAAGAAATAGCAATTTAATGTCCATAAAGAGACTGCTAGCGGACAAACCTGCAGTCTTGGCATTGTAAAGTAGACTTCCCCTCCAGATTCTCTATTAAATTTATGGAACTCATACAAATTTGCTTTCAGTAGCTCACATACAATCAACAGATGTTCCTGAAAATACAAAGAAATGATAAAATACTATAAAGACAGTGTTTTGAGCATTCACACCAATATGTAAGTAGTACAAAGGAAAATTATGCACTAAGAAAAGGTTTGTAACCCAAGTGGAAACTCTCAATCCTTTCTCAAACAAGTGATAGTAAAGAATGCCATTTGCATCATAAGCTACACTTTTTATTCTTTATAAATTAAAAAGAATAAGAAGAAGTCAACAGAAGAAGCTTTACACAAAACATGATTTACAACAAAAGCTATATTGCTTTTCTTTATCAAAAATAAAGATATAAAATCCGTAGAACCACTTGCCTCTGATAAGCACAAGAGCTCTATTTAGTACTCATATTTATTAATAGATACTTTATGACTCCATATACAAGTATAGACTATAGAGTATAGGCATGTTAAGGTAGTTCTCTAATCAAATATCTTAGTTCTGCTAACGAAACATTTGGTTGAACCATCTCTTACAATAAGGAAATTTATACCCAATGCAGTCATTTGAGGCTGATTGATGAACTAATTCAAGAAACATCTCTAAAAAGTTGCAATGAAAGCGACCATCATAAGCAATATCCTATGATATAATGCTATGAACAGGTAAACCAACTACCAAAATAATCTGAAAACATGAGGGAAGCACATAACTTTAAGTTGAGAGGTTAAGAAAAAAGAGAAGAAAGAGTACTCGTGAAAAATTGAAAAGAAGAGGTGTGAGGCCAGCCAATACCCAGCAATATAGTACTATGCAAGATGAGGAAAGAAAGGAAAAACTCTTAAAGAAAATTATACAAGGATAAAATTCCCTTTGTAACTATTGCAGGCATAAGCTGTTAACTTACTCTATAATAGAAGTAATCATACAACCGAAGTATATGGTACTTATCAGCAGGATCATGTTTGTTGACAAACTTGAGAAGCTTTATCTCATCAAGGCTCTGATCAAAGAAATCTTTGTTGTTCTTTATAATCTTCACACAAACATCCATGCCAGTATGAAGGTCGTGAGCTTGGATAGCTTTGCTGAAAGCAGCAGATCCTAGGTACTCGGTAACATGATACCGCCCAGCTATGACAGAGTTTAGAACAACATGAAAATTTTTGTCCTCCTCAAACCCAGTTCTGAACCAAGGAAAACGGTCCAGTAAACAAAACAGAACTAACTTATTCCCTTAAGAAAGCTAAGAGAAAGACAGAGACATTCATCATCTGCTAAAAATGCCCAAGGATAAAAGAACAGCAATGCTTAACGCTTCTATAATAGGCTGCAGAAGCTCAAGAACGTTATTATTTTTGCATGTGTAATAAAGCAAATATAGACAGTTAATTATGAGGGGAAGGATGCTGCACTTGAAGTGGTTGAGTACTTCGACAGAAAACTAATGAATTTATATACAACAGTAAACAGTTAATAGATAGCAGTATTTTTGCAACTTCATAGTTTTGACAAAATCCAGAATTTAATTATGCAAGGTATCCTGAATTTTATCATGTTTATTTATTTACTTTTGAAATACGGCATAAATTTTAAAATACTAAAAAAAGCAAGCTGGAAAAGTGTGATATACCTGTTTTTCCTGTGCACAATTTTTAGATCAAAGGTTTCAAATTCTTCCTCCTGTGCCTTAATCTGCTTCACTTGCTCCTGCACTGCAGCTGCTTCTTCGTCCTCCAATGATGTCCCCAGATCCTCTTCTCTTGCAATTACTTGCATATCATGTTCTTTCTTCACATGCTCTCGTTCAGGATAACCATAATTTGAAAAAGAAGAAGGGCTAGAGTTTGCCGACCCAGTAGCATTATTTTCACATTTTGAGCTCTTGACAGGTGATGAATCAGTACTTTTGCGCCTCCATGGAACAAGCATGTCATCATTTTCAACCAAACAATCATCAGCAGAAATAGCATTTCCTTCCTTTGATAACAAAGATTTATCAGAGATGGTCTGAACCAACTGTCCTTTTCTAGGAGGGGGAAATGAGAATCCCCCATCTGGGTGACTCTTTGTTCTGTCAACACCTGTTATAAACTTATCAGAACTAGGCTTAGCTGCTTTTTTATCTCTAGTTGATCTCTCAGAAAAACTCTTTTCTGAATCATGCAGTATGAGCCTGGACCCACCAATACCAATATCATTATCACAGAAGTACTCTATGTCCCCATCAATACTCCCTCCGATCAGACTCTCACGCACTTCACTACCAATATCAGCAACATCACTGTTTATTCCCACACCAATGGATCTAACTGACCCATGTTGATCATCATCCATGCATATGTCATCTAAGCGAGCCCTCCCACCTTCATTTAGGACTTCTCCATCCCCTAGCATGACAATGTCATTTGTCTTTGTGACAAAGCCTTGCCACACAGGCTCTGCACGGATCAAATTTAGTTCATCATCATCCATCAACTGTCCATCGTATTGAGCAATCAAGTCATCAGGCCTCCTGTATATTTCAGCCACTGACAGATCTGTGGGATCATCTGATGGTCTAACTCGGTCAACATCTTTTGATTGGATATACCGCTCACCTGAGAAGTAGGAATCTTCCTCTACAAAAGATTGCTCATCTTCTTCTCTGTTTTGACTTCTTTGAGGGTCAGGAATACTCCCATGTCCTGTTCCCTTCTCATTATCACTTGGGTAATCAATTTCATGAGCTAAAAACCAGTTCTCATCTTCAATAGGTTGTCTAGTGTAGCCTACATCATCCTCATCATCATATTCATCAGAGTCCCAATATTCATTTGGATAGTCAACTGAGTCACTAATTCCATCACCAATAGTTGCAAAACCAGAAACAAGATCAGAAGTGTCCTCAGCAATACCCTGACTCACAGACAGCCAGCTACCACCCATGGGTCTTTTTCCCAAGTGGCTAATTTCTTGTCCTACAGGAACATCCAAAAATGACCCTATTAGATAGGATTTATCTGAATTTGCAATTTTTGTGTCGATTTCATCTCGTTCAAACTTTTCCACCCAATGGATATTAAACGGCTTCTCCTCTGATTTGAGTCTAACAGGGGGTAACCTGGGTAGCTCTTCCTTTTGGTTCTCAGATGCAAGGGGGAAGTCAAAGCCACTGAGATCCTTTGGCTCATTTCGTTGTGCCCTCCCAAAATATGAAGCTCTTCCATCATCATCCCCTTGTTCTTTGATATCTGTCTTAATATCAGTTATCTCTAGTTTTCTTTTCCCTTCTTTCTTATCACCAATTACAATATTATGATCATAATTCAACATATCAGTTTTTGAGAAAGGAAAAACAGTTTTCACCATGCAGTCATTCCAAGGCTCAGATGAGTATTCTGTAGATTCATCACTTTTGGACCATGGATTATCACCAAATGCATCTTTGGAAAGACCCCCAGTTTTTTTATGCGACTGATCAACTTCCTTGAGATCACTGTGATGACTCTTCTCCTGCTTTGTTTCGAGATTTGTTTTACTAGTACTTCTAGACCATGATGTGATCTCATTAGAGAAATAACCATCTTCCCCAGATTTTTCAGAAGCCTTGCCATTATCATGTGCCTCATTCAGATTAGGTATTGCCTTTCCAGAAACCGGAAAACCCAAAAAGGAGTTTGCAACAAGATTTCCACTGTCACTCTGATAACAAACAAAAGGACTATTATTAGGATTGTATTTTCGCGAGTACAGTTCAATCGCAGTATCCTTTGAACTGTTACAGAAACTGAGGTTCTTTGCACTCGTCACAACTGATTCATTAGCTTTGCTTTGCTCCCCGTCATGAGCAACATTCTTCCACTTGCAGTCTGGCCCATTTTTCCCAGTCCCACAATCTATCTCATTGATTATAAGCTCCTTCGAGATATCTCGACTGCTCTTCGAACTTGTCTCCTTATCAATTGCACCAATATTGTGACAATTCATTCCCATACTCTCCCCTGCAGTCCTCCACCCATTGGATTCATCCAAAGGTGGGTTCAACTCCTTGTCCTCGAGGGCAAGCTTCTGAAGAACTCCAATCAGATCAGGATGGTTACTCAGCTCACTACGCAATGCAGCCTCAGCCCTAGTAAACTTATTCCTTCTTAAAAATTCCAGTATCACATCTACCGAGCTCAAGTCTGCCATTTATGCAAAAAAAAAACTTGGAATTCCCACAAAACCCTACTACAAGAGGTATTTAGCTAAACCTGAAAATTTAATGAGAAAAGGATAGCAAATATTAGAACACAAGCCCAATTGATGAGAAATCCAAACAAATATAGGCATATAGCTCAAAGTATAAGCATCATACAAATGTCACACACTGTACAGGCAAAGTCCTCAGATCCCAATGAAAACAAAATTAAATATTGTTTGAAAAAAGTAGTGCCAACTTTATTTCTTGGAATTAACCCCCACCACCCCTAAAAAAATATCCAGGCAATCAATGGCATATCCTAGATCTCCACTTTCTTCTAAACCATATAAAACCACACCAATAACTTGAAAGAGTAGGACAATTATTAATAATAATGATGATGATGAGAGAAGGAACAGATAGTAAATAAAAGGAGATTAAATATGGAAACAAAATCATAAAAGCTAAGACAAGGGTGAGAAGAAAGAGCTCATGTGTTGGAAAATGCCAACTCACAGATCAAAGCATGAAGGGATTCGACATCTCTGAGACCAAAGAGTCCCTAATTGATAGCATCCCCAGAGCAGTGAAACACAGCACCCAATTTTATGAGATGAATACTTAAGATGACATGGCACTCCAAAATGAACATGGATTTTTGCTTTTTATTTTGGTTGACAAAGATAAATCAATTAATGGAGTTTAAAATTTAATAAGATTTTATGGGTCAAATTGCAAGAAAAAAGGTTGATTCCTACCCCTAGATGAGTTTACATCTCCAACAATGGAAATTTAGAAGATGCCAAAGGCCAGAGCTAAAGCTTAAATCATCTCCTGCTATAAGCAATGGTGAAGTAGTTTAAAGAGTACTCCAAAAAATCAAAAAAGTCATTCTATGCCGACAATAAAGCACTCCGAAAATCAAGCTTAAACTCCATCCTAGTTTGGAAATTGTTACTCGAAACAGAGCACTCCACAAATTCCGAAGCAAATATGCTAAACCAAGGCTAGGTTGTCACACATGAACTAAAAAACAAGGAAGAGAAAATAAACCATAAACAACTAGAACAAGTGGCTGAAGCTAAGAAAGATGAAAAGAAGCCTAAAAGCTGGAGATTTCTATAATTTCAATTTCATTGAATTCAAAGTTCCAAGGATACCAGAAACTGCCAAAACATTTATGATGAACCCAAAAATTGTACGGAGTACTAGTGTGGAGTCCGGAGCACGGGCTCAGCTCCTCTTCCACGCAGTTGTGTTTAGCTGTTGTGTTGTCGTCCCAAAGCAGCAATGAAGTCCCAAATCTAACAATCTATTAAAAAATCTTTGGAAACAATATCTGCTGAATCCCATACTTTAAGAAGAAGACAGCTATCCATACCTTTCCTTTTCCAATTCCTTCTCCATCGATGTCTTGTGTCTACTTCACCCAGCCACCGATCTCGTATTCGCCATCTCTGGTGAACTCCATCCCAGGCTTCATCAACCAATTAGCTGCATTATTTTTTAAATTTTCCTTAACCTCGGGAAGCAGCAGTGACCGAAGAGAGAAGGAGGAAAACGAGAGAAAATTTAGGGTTAGGAACTAAAATCTTTTCCATTTCGCAATTTCACCCCTAATATTTAATTAGCTTTTCAATTTAATTTATTACTTTATCCACATTTTAGCTGAATAAATATATAAATGTTACAAGTTGGCCTTCTTCACTTAATCTTTAGGTGTAAATTTTGTGTAATTATATGCTCAAAATAATACAATTATACAAAGAGTAGAGAGATAAAAGTCAAAATGAAGAGGAACTTATAAGATGCAATTGCAGTAATCATCTCTTAATTGATAATTGTGTGTGTATATATATATATATATATATTCATCTTATAATAAAAGATAGTGGGCACTGAAAAAGGGATACTGAGATAATGGTCATAAAATGAGATTTATAACAATAAATACAATTTTCAAGTTTCAATATTTATATTGGATGTAAGTGGCAAAATTGATGTTATGTGATTTTTACTTAATTTAGTGAAAAAAATAAAATTACCATTTAAAAATTTCAACTGAAGTGTTCAGAAATTATAATAAATAAATTGTTTTAAAGAATATGTGATCAAATAATTTTGATTTGACTTTCAATTACTAAATATAACAAAATAGAAGAATTGGAATAAGTTTTATTTTTGCGCACTAACATGATTTGTTGTTAGGAAATTATTAGGTGCACTCCCAAGTTTTAGTCTAAAATTTTACTTTCACACATAATTTTTTTTTATGTAAATCATTTTGTTAGAACTCACCTGATTAAAATAACATATTATTACCCGTAAAGGAATCAAAGTAATGGATTATAATTTGAAAATAGAGAAAATATCATTTTTGGTCACTTGACTATCATAGTTGAAACACATTTGATCCTTGACTATTGCTTTTTTCAAATTAGGTGCATGACTTTCTATTTAGTATCAAATTTGTGTTTTTCTCAAATTAGGTGCATGACTTTCTATTTAGTATCAAATTTGGTCCTCCGGTCTAATTTTCCGGCCACATATTACCGGAATTTCAACTGAAAAAATAATGTGTTGTAATTAGAAGGGTATTTTAGTCCCTTCAAATTTGTTTTATTTCCTCTTTTATTTTTCTTCTTCTTCCCCCTTTCATCCTCTCCAGTTCTTCGATCTTCTCCCTTTCTTCTTCTTCTCGCTTTCTTCCTCTCCCATTCTTAGAATGCTTGGTTAAATGCCATTTAAACTCTTCAGAATCTGGCTACCATATAAACCTTTGTACACCAGGTTCATGGGTCCAGGAAAACGGTAGAAACAAGAACATGAACATTGTGAAGCAATTAACAGCAGCATACAACAACCCCATCAGAATCCAACTTCTGTCATCATTAACATGGGAATGGAGAATCACTGAATCAGGAAGAAGAATGGAATGTATATGAATTCTATCAGTGGAGCAGGAACAGGGGTAGCAGCCACCCATATCTTCTTCTGACTTTTTATTGCCAATCATACCAAACTAAAATACAGAACTTAGCTTGTGAAAAATGTGGGGAAACAACATTATCTTTATTTGCACCTGCATAAAATTTGTTTGGAACTAACTCATCCTTTAATAAAATAAAAAAAAAACAAGTATAGAAATAGAATTAAAATTCATGCAGAGAGGGAAAAGGTTTAGAAAAAGAGGTACCAAGAATTATACTGTCTTTCCAATAAACAAAAGTGACAAAAGCCACCAAAGTTATAAAGAATGGACTAAAGGAAGCCAAAAGATCCCACTTCATCTGCCATGATGATGAAATAACTTCCCTTAAAGAGGAAAATAAAAGTGGCGTAAGACAAGAGGGAGAAGAAGCATGGATTGTCTTCTTAGGGTTAGTGAGAAGTCGAAACTGGAGATGAAGAAAGGGAGAAGGAAGAAGATCAGAGAAATAAAAGAGGAAAATAAAATTAATTTGAAAGGACCATAATACCCTTTTAATTACAACATATTATTTTTCCGGTTGAAATTCCGGTAATATGTGGCCTGAAAATTGGGCTGGAGGACCAAATTTGATACTAATTAGAAAGTCATGCACCTAATTTGATAAAAGCAATAGTCAAGGACCAAATGTGCTTCACGTATGATAGTTAAAGGACCAAAAATGATATTTACTCTTCGAAAATATATGTACTAAAACTATATTTGTTATGATCTCATCCTCTTATTAAACAAATGGGCTTCTTGAAAGGATTGACGGTTGTTGATTTGTTGCGGGAATTGATACCTTGATTAGTTTTGAGTTGATAGTTTATTTCTTTTTAAAATTGAAGTCATGACTTTTCTCCCATCAACAATGGTGTGATTGGAAAATGACATTGTCCTATTATTATTAGTATTATTATTATTTATAAATATTGAATGAATTTGAAGTAATTAAAGTTTAAAAAAATACAAGTGCATTAACAATTTGAAAGTGAGAAGACAACATGCATTGTTTGCAACGGCGTATATACATATATATTAGTTAATGATTTCAATGATGATGATGATGACCTCAAAGCCTACATGTGAACTACCCCAACCTTCATATTAAAAGCACTTGAAATGGCCTGCATACCCAATCGTAATTAAGATGTAGTTTTGGAAGATGAAACCCAAGCCAGCAAGAGAAGACTAGGCATATTATGGTTCTCTAAATAAATTGAATGTACATAATTTATTAACTACATAAGCATAATATGTTCATTTATGAGACCGTAGTTATAATATTAAGTGTATGTAGTTAACATATTATGTCTTTATAATTAATATATTATGTGCATCCAATTTATTTACAAATACATAATTTATTAACTGAAAGTTCATAATATGTTAATTGCATACATATAAATTTTGAATCATTGTCTATAATGTAAGATGGACTTTGGTACATAGTATAATGATTGAGAGTCTATACCCGCAAACAAACTACAAATTGGGCCGTTAAAAAAAATAAATAAAATTGGGCCGGATGAACTGTAGTCTGTCTAGTGAGCTTCCTTTTCTAGTCCTCCCTTAAGCTAAGATTGTTTCTCGTGCCCATATAGCTGCATGCAAGCCTGCATCTAAACCATTGCACTTCTAAGGCCGCCGGTTAATCATTTCCTCACAGGAGCATATATTTATATATGCACTTACCCAAAATGAAACTTTATTTTGGTAGAGCTTTACCAATGTTCATTACTTTAAATATATTTAAATCCAAAGTCATAGTTAAGGTACCACTAATATTTGGGTAATTGTCAATGTACTACGTTTGGTTTATTAGACTAAAACAAATGTTGGATTGATGAGTTTTATATTTAAATATGTAACATATGGTGTATTGAAAAGAGTTGACCGATATGTGAAGTATGACTCTGAATCTAGGGGTGAGGTGTGTGGTTTATATATATCTCTCATGAGTTTGTGAGTGAGTGTGGCGTTAATATATATATATATATATATATATATATATATATAATGATATTGTTATTATTATTATTATTATTATTATTATTATTAACATTCAAGTTCTCTAATTCTCATATTCTTTAGATTAAAGATGATGTATAAGGAAAAGAAAGAAAGAAAAGTAAGAGTAATTAATTAAAAGGGATTATAGTGGAATTGGCATGGGGGTAGGAATAAAGATATTAACGTACAAATTAAAAGGGGCATATATGCATGCAGTATAATGCATGTGTATAAGTGTGAGATCGGAGTTGGCATCTACAACCAAAAAGGTGCTTCTTTAATTTAAAAGGACATATGCTTTGTGAGGAAGGATCTAACGAATTGAATTGAAGAAAGCTAAGATGAATGGTGCTATGGCCTATGGGGATTGATGTGCTTTTGCTTCCTTTTTCTCTAGTCACGTTTCATTCTGCACCCTCTACAATTATATTTAATATATCCATCCAAAATAAATTTAACTACTATTAAATTATGAATCTAAGATTAATCGAATGTTGCGCTAATCGTTACATTCAAGATCAAGTACATTTACTGTATGTGCTTGATCACTCTTTTAAGTACATTATTTAGTTATATCGGATTATGCTTTAAAAAAAATTGTGGCAGATCAGACCTAATGGATCCAATATACTGAAAAGCTAGTACAGTGTATACAAAATTACAGTGGTAGAGAATTATTGAGTAGCAAACAAGGTGGGGTCAGTAGATGAATTGAAAAGAAGGATTGGATGTAATGTTTGTAAATATGTTTTAAAAGAGAGAAAAGATAAAAAGAGGACCCAACAAACCCTAATCATCAATGCATGAAGAGGATGGGGTCTACTAATTCTGGGGAATCTTCTTTTGAACTACAAATATATATAAAAATAATAATAATGAAGAAAAAGAATGAATTGAATATGATTTATGATAAGTCAGGAAACAGGCCATGTGAGTGGGGTGACTTCGCTTTAGATCCAAAAAGAGGGAAGTTTCTCTGGCCCAGTCCAAAAGTCAAACCATCAAATCTTAAATACATCAAAAAGCTTCTTTCATTTGCAAAACAACCAAAACCTGCTGTTATTCTTCTTCTTATTCTTCTGATGATCTTATTATTATATATATAATACACCCCTTTCGTTTCAAACACACTTACATTAACCAGAAACCTTAATAAGTGTCATTAGTATAGTATGTACAGCATTAATCAATAAATTACTAAACCTCGTGGATGTGGACGTGGGCACGTGGCCGCGATCGTGGTAATGTTCCAAAGTGTCATATCTGCAATAAACTTGGTCATACTACTATGCAGTGTTACCGGAGATACTCCAATAGTCTTATTTCTCAGGCAAATATAACCTATACAGGTAGTTTGGTCGGTGAGCCGTTTTCTCCGAGCTGACTTTCTAATTCTGCGACTACACATCATGTCACTCTATACTCCTCTTCTTTGTAGCAAGTAGAAACGTATACGGGCAACAACACTTTTCGAGTCAGTAATGATACAAGTTTGAATATTTATAGTATTGAAAACACTTTGATATTCTCTACATCTTGTTCCCTTCGGTTACAAAATGTTTTACATGTTCCCCATCTCACCAATTTTCTTTTCTCTGTCAAATGTTTTGCCACTGACAATAATATTTTCTTTGAGTTTCTTCATCCATTTGTTTTTGATGTGAAGGACACCACCACCAATCAAATACTATTTAGAGGAGAGAGCTCAATGGGATTATACAAACTTATGGTACAAAACCCATGGCATTCAACACATCCAAAGTGTCGATAGAAGTTTGGCACAACTGCCTTAGTCATCTCTACTCTAAAAGCCTACATAGAATTATACGTCATTGTCTAATATCAAAGTCAAGTGATGGTAGTAATTCTATTTGTTCTGTCTGTCAACAAGAAAAATCCTCACAATTATATTTTCTCTAAAAAGAATCACAACATCTAGTTCTTATATTTTAGATTTAATTTATATTGATATTTTTAAAGGTCATCCTCAATTTTATCAAATAGAGGACATCGTTATTTCGTTATATTTGTCCACTTAATTCTTTCCAATAAAATTAAACTAAAAAGAGACATTAGTCCTCCAAATCAATATAACTCGTATATGGATAGCTTGCTAGCTAGCTAGCTAGGCAACTAAATTAATAGTTAAGGTTGCATTTGAGGAGAGGGTGCAAGCAGCAACATCTGGTTAACATCGTACACGGTCTGTCGGCATATATGCGCACACAAATAAAATTAGCTCCTACCTTAATTACTCCGATACGTATCACTTAATATATAATATAATCACCTGCCATGCCCATGCGTGCACTGTACCCCAGTACAACTATATTTACATGCTTAAAACACCCATCCAATTAAGTAAATAATTTGGCAAGATTTTTACATCTACAAAAATGAACAAATGTGGCCCTTAAGTAGATAGAGCATAATTTTTGTATTAAAAAATTACAAATTTGATTATTGTCAACACATTCTAGTTGAGTTTGTAGTACAAGAGTATTTTTAAATATAATTTATCTCTTTTAACAAAATTATTCAGTATGCATTATTGAATAGTGATTGTGGGTTTCGCTAGGAGAAAAAAACAAATGGTTAATTTTTTTTGTAAGGGTTAATTATTTATGTATAAGTAATTTTAAAATGAGTTAATGCTTATTACATTTAAATATTCATTTCAAAATTAACTAGGGTATGTAACTATGAGATGGATCAAAAATCTTATCTATTTTATTTGAGTATATACTACTAACTCTATTATAATGTAGTATGAGAGCCACAAAGATGTTATTAAGAATCATAAATCTTATCTAATCTTTACAAAATACACCAAGTGGCACACTGCCTACTATACAATTCAACCGATATTTGTTTCACCTCCACCTATAGTTACGTACGGAGTACGAAAATATAATGAAACGCAAACACGTAGGGCCCAATCAGAACAATACTTAGTGTCTACTATATATTTTTTTCTTTTGATTTGTGAAATAAACTAACTAATATTCCTTTCTGATCCTATGGTCATCACATCGATCAATATAATCTTAAAATACTTAATAATATTTTTGCTAATTTAATCACTTTCTAAAACATATTTAACTTATATGTTTGAGATTTTTTGTTTTCTAAACGATGAAAACATATTAGTTAATTTATTTCTAAAAATTATTTTTCATCGTGTAATTGGTCGGATTCACATTAAATATTTGCATTGTATTGCATGCTTCTTTGATTACTAGTTTTATACGCGCATTGCGCGAATGGTTAATGCCCAATGTTTATATTTAAATAAATATTTGAAAGTATATATCAATGCAAGATTATATAGGAGAAGTTTATACATGGGTAATTGAATGTCGAATTTTTTTTATTTAAATATCTAACTCAAAGTTTATGAATCCAAGATAATATAGAAAATTCATTATAATTATTACTAAAATAAATGTTTGCAACCTTGTAAAATCGATAGTCTAAATATTTGGTCTAAAAATGATAGTCTAAATAAATACTACTTTTCATTTGAATTTTTCTAAGTGTTCTTAATTCTCTTTTGAGTAACATTGTCATTGTCTTCATCTTTACTATTTGTTCTCTTCCTTTTTGTTGGTAGTGTGTTATTTGCAATTCGGTTATTGTTGGTAGCATAGATAACAACGTCATGCAATGAGATTATGATATAGGAGCTATGAACTTTCCTTTAGGTGTTCTGCTTGGGGTTCATTTGGTTCAACTATTATTGTTGAATGAGTTATTGTGGATAAAGAAATCCATTAATAAAAATTTGAAAATTTAAAATATTATGTATTCCAAAAATATTAAAATGTAGTTTCACGCTTCAATTTGTTGGGTAATGGGTTATTTGAGTACTTTCATTGTCAACAAATCCCCCAAGTAGTTAATATGATTGGTTTCAAACTATTCTTTTTTATTTTTTTTCATGGTATTAAAGAAATACATATGTATCATTTTTTTGGTATAACTACTAATTTATTTAATTCAATAAGAGTAAAATAGAGTGATTCCGCATCAATTTGTTGGGTTATTATTTGAGTACTCTCTTTGTCAACCAATCCCAAGTAATTAATATAATTAGCTTCAAATTATTTTTTTTTCATAGTATTAATAAAATACTTGGTAAATAAATATATAACATTATTTTGTACTATAACTTTGATATTTAATTACAATATATTGTAAAAATAAGATAATGGACAATGCAATGAATATCAATTGATATATTTGAATGTAAAGAATATTTGCATGAGAGAAAATAAAGACAATATAACTAATGGAATTATTTCTCTTATCTAATTTAATTTTTTGATAATGAATAAATTTTTCAAATAAAGGTATTGTAGACACATAATTCTAAATTAAAGAAATACATATGTATCATTTTTGTTGTAGCTACTAATTTATTTAATTTAATAAGGGTAAAATAGAGTGAGAAACTTAATTATGTCAAATTTGATTGAGATGTGGTTCGAACTTAAGACCTTTCTTATATAAATTAATGAGTAAGTTAAAAGTTAACGGAATATTAACGGAGAAGAGAATATTTAACGGAAAACTTAACGGATAATTATAAAAGTAAGGTTAAATTAGGTAATCTCTATTAATAATATTAATCTGAATTATCTTAACCATCTATTTGATTAAATAATTCATCTGAACCATCCATTTGATTAAATAATTTGACCGCCATTTTTTCTACCCATTTTAGGCCTAACTCTCTTTGGCTCAGTAGATATTACTCATTTCTTATGCCAAATTTTATGCAAGTGATGGCACAACTAAACATTTGAACGTAACAGTATGGTCTTATAGAGGCTACTTAATTATATTGTCAAGTTGATTTTTATTTATTTATTTATTTATTTATACATGTGGTAGGGGCCGTAGTGCCTGTGATTTGTACTGCTTCATGAGCCACAAGTATAAGTGCATGTATAAGGTTGTATCAACGTAACTATCATGCATATTTCAGATGTCACGTTAATGTCGTAGCAATTATATATATATTCTCATGATTCTTGTCACCTCAATTATCAAGAAAAATCGGAATAAATATTTGGAATTTTCTATATTTCAGTCTAGTAATTGTTTGGTAGTAATAATAACTCATCCCAATAGTTGCATTACCTACATTACGTTACGAAAATTTAAGGAGACAACAAAAACACTAAAATGACACACAAACGCTATCTTTACTATACACGCGCGCCACACACATACTCAAACGGTCAAACCTTTGATGTCTGATCCCTTATTTGAAATTATATATATTTCGATTCAAAATTTGCTATAACTGAGAAATCGATGATATATAACTTGTCTTAATGTGCGAAAGGTTAATGGTTCAAGAATCATCAAAAGTTATATAATTTAGGATTTGATATTATAATGAACTTGACTATGTTTGGTAAAATAGTTAGCTTATTTGATTACTATTAGGTGTTTGACTTAGTTAAAAAAAAAAACTAATATAAGTATTTGGTTAATTAACTTTTTGCAACTCCAAAATGCTAAAATTTAAATTTCAATTATTTTTTTTAAAAAAATAAATTATACCAAACAGTTATCAGGTAGCAACTAATTTACCAAGCACATTTCTACAATTAACTAATGTTATCACTTAGTTATATATCATCTACCCCAATCAGCTAACAACCATTTACTAAACATGGCTAATATCATGTAGAAGAAAAAAAAAAAAAAGAGTAAAAACTAAAGGCTGAGAAATTGTAGCGTAGGCGGGAACATTACTGGTCTTTTATTTGTCTTGCATTGGTTAGATAAAGCTGATAGATTCGAACTGCCTGTGTGCATGATTGGAAAAAACGAATTAGGAAGGTGGCCATTGTCTTGCCTAATTTTTGTTCTTTTCCTTTTCATAATTTAGTAGAATGTCCTCAGTGCTCAACAGTTGCACACACTATTCCAACGCTCCACCTTTTATTTCTTTATTTTTTTTAAACATATGATATTCTCAATACTATAAAATTAATTCAAATTGAATTTAAATTGTATCGATTCACATAATTTCTCTTAAATTATTCAAAATAAAACTAAACTCAAAACTATTTAACATAATACATTATATATAATATTTATTTGAACTGCCATACTTAAATCTTCAAACTATACACACACACAAAATTATTGAGGGAAGAGGAAAAAGGAGGGAAAAAAAAAAAAGAAGAAAAGAAACTAACAAAAGCAAAAAAGCAAAAAAGCAAAAAAAAAAAACAAAAAAAACAACAACAACAAAAATTTAGGATTCATGCACCCAGCATGGCATTCTGGGAGCAGATTTGTATAGAACGCGCAGCTTGAATTGCACATATTTCCTTTTAAACGTGGGGCCCGTAAAAAACTTAGTTATGCATGAAAAAACACTTAAAAAATAATTACTATCCCCATGAAAAAACTCTTTCTTAATTTTTTTCCTGCAAAAATCTTCCAAAAAAAAAGCACAAATAATGTGGTTGCTCTTATGGGACATATACTGATATACACTCCTAGCTAACTAGAAAATATTGTCCTTCATATATTGAATTTTCAGTATGAAATATCACCATTCTTTTTTTTCAAAATTTATCTTTCCACCCTAATGGTTACAACACCTCAATATAAACCGTAAACATCCTAACTAAAATGCTCGCTTACTACATATGCCTTTAAATTATTCTTTTATTACCCAAAAAGAAGTGATTGAATAAATAAAGCGTTATTATTGTACATAAAATGCCACGGAATTAATTTTACCAAAAAAACCATTATTGTTTTACTTATTTTTGGTAGTGATCGAAGAAGGAAACAGGATTGGACTAGTGTATAAAGCAACTAAGATAAAGCGTCATCAAACTGTGAGGCTGCAGACGCATGTGGACTTAAATTCCTAGGATACTGTTCCAATTGATGAGGGCAAATATTTTGGTACAACTAAAAACTAATATATGTATAGTATTATCTAATATTAGAAAATGATATAATTAATACTCCGTATATATTAATGGATTACGATGAGTTGAATCTTTAGATATATAAATAAATAACGAAATTTAATTAATTTGTAATGCATGTTATATACACAGAGAACGGCAACATAAGGCCAGGCATGAAGTAGGTAGCAAGCATGGCTTAAGTAGTGGTGGGAGGGAGATTATTGGCACATAAATTAAAGGTAGCTAGCAAGCACGCATCTATATGATGCAATAATATAATATGAACAAATATAATGAACAAGCTAAGCTATGGAAGTGAAGGAGACAGCACACATGCAAGCAAATTGAAGGCCGGATCGGGACATATATAAACCTGATGAAAACACACAAACACATAAGTCTAATTGTATGCACAGAAAATGAGACAAAAGGATACATACATACATATATTTCATTCTCTATTAATAATTCATATATATATGTTCGACCTGCCTCAATTACTCATGTATAGGTAGCTGGCCTGGCCTGCCTGCCTGCATGCACAACCAATCAACATTGCATATAACTCTTTACCTCACCCCCTTTGGTACTGTGCAGTAGTCTTGCTTTTCATGTATATATATATATGTGTGTGTGTGTGTGTTAATTTTTTGGGTACGGTTCTCAGCTCATGTGATTCTTTAATTTTGCATACTACTGAGTTTTCAACTGCTCACTCCTTGTCCATCATTTTTGTCCTTAGCTTCTTCTTACTATGCATACTGCTTTGACCATTCTACTATACTGCCGCATATATATATGTACGTACCTTATCATTTTAATTATTATTATTAACGTTATTTAGACCAAAAGGAATAGGTAGCTAGGAGCTAGCTCACTATGCACCCTTCTAGTCATCCAACAAATTAAAATCCCCCAAATGACCGGACCATAACATGGTGCAGACTCTAAACTTTTATATATATAATTTATCTGTCATCAATTATTGAAATCAAGGATATGCATATCCAATGTAAGTAGCTGCAGGCTAGGGCCTAGATTTTGTAGCAATCATGTTTGTACCAATTATGTTATATGTACAGAGGTGAATTTGAGTAGCTCTGGGATGGCCGGCCGGATCGCATTTGGGCACTGTACTACTTCACACCATATATGCATTATTATATTGTACATTCATATATATGTTCGTTGTTGTTCAATATATGCGCGCTAGCTGCTGCATCCTTGGAAACTTTGCAAATTTATGATTATAAAGACAAACATACGTGTTTTCCTTGCCTACTTGCATTATATATTTCTATAAATAAAAGGGAAGTAGCATTTTTAAAAATTAAAATAATAATTTTACTTACATTATTTATAAAAATATTACCGCCATTGTTATTTGAAATTTGTGTTGTATTAAATATCTCACACGTAGAAAAATGTTATGTAAAATTGAAGGGGCCTGCCGGCCGGGGGTGTAGGCAGCTGTATAGTGCTTCCCAATCAATTAAGTGGCCCAGGCTTAAGTGCTTAACAGACTAAATAAACTGTGTTAATGTAAGCCATGCCATGTGTCATTGTTTTAACTTAAAAACCCCAAATTAAAATGATTATCACGAGGGTGTCCCAATTAAGCTGCTACTAGAATCTTCTCATTACTTGGCAGACATATCCCTTTAGATGAGGACTTTCATCGATCTACTTTAATTTTCACACGTCGTAGTGACTAATGAGCTAGTTTGGATTTTTTTCTTTCTTTTTTTTTTTTTGTAATTAAAGTTTTTTAATATATAAATATTTTTGGTGAATGGTGATTGATTAACATTGCCTTTTATTTAGGTGTTATGTCGCGTAGACCAAACATGTTATCAACTTTTTCTTTTACACTGTTGCAAATGTACTCAAAAAAGCCAAATTAGGCGTTAGCTTTTGAAGGGTCCAATTGCTCAATTATTATTATTATTACTCCTATTGTGTTAATCAAAGTAAACAATTTACTATGTACTGAAATGAGTACTTGAATAGGTGAAATGTGATTATATATATTTAAATGTTACAAGTTTGTTTTTTGATGACTTAAATTTCAGTCAAGTCCGTTACACATAATTTTTTAGTGCGATTATCTCTACAAATTTTGAAAGTGGTGCATATAAACAAAATGAGCTTAACCACTCATAACCTAAGTAAATTTTGATATACATAACAGTGCACGTTATAATTTTGTGGGTGAAATGGAACCTGAGTCTTAAAAATTTAAAGTTGATTCAATCTGAAGATATATACTTTCATCTTAATTGTTATATATTTTCACCATTATATTGGGACCACATAACAGTAGGACTAGTACATCATAACCCTGCCTGTATATTCCAAAACTTGAATTGAATAAAAAAATGCTCCCAAGAAAAATTCCAAGTGAAAGAAAACAAAGAACATTGATGCATGCAGTGGTCAAATTTACTAATAGCAAACAAAGACCAAACTATGACTGCTCTCATCAATTAATCCTTCCTTTCTTTCTTTAAATTATAATGATTTTGAATATATATAATATAATTTTTGTTGATTGGAAGCAAATAAAAATAGTAATTATTATGATGGAGAAGCTAATTAAGGTAATGTGAAATGAATTGAAAGTGGAAGAAGCTAGCTAGCTAAGATGAAAGAAGTGAGAGTTAGGGGGTTGGTGTATGTGTGCATAAAAGGAAAAAAGATATGATATGATGCTCAGTCTCGGCTGCTGCTGCACTGCAAGCACTAGCACCACTGATTATGATGAGAGAAATATATGCATATATACTTATTTATTTATATTTTATAATGAAAGAAAGAAAGAGGGTAGGGGGGGTTTGGAATTAATTAAAAGATAGATGAAAGAATTGAAGGGAGTTTGTTTGTGTCTGAGAGTGAGGGGGTATGAGAGCGACGAGTCTCTGTCATCAACCATTACAACTTTGGCACTGAAAAACATGGCATGGGATGGCTGGCTTCTATCTTCTCTTTTTTCTTTTTTTCTTTTTGACATTTATAAGCATTGCACTGCACCATGGCAGGGGAAAAGGACTACTCTATTTATCTCTTCTCTTCACTTCTTATAATTCTCTCTCTCCCCCTCTTTTTTTTTTTTTTTTTTTTTTTAACTGTACTTATGATGATTAGCATTTAAATTTCTTTCATGCAATTAATTATTACTTTTATTTCTTGTATATATCAAAATTGGCAGAGGGTAATATATTTATATATTGTTGAATGCCTGAATGGCCTGGCCTGGCCCCAGGCTGCTCTCCTCCATTTCTGACCACCTCAGCCAACAAAGATCTTCAAATAGTCCAAACACTCAATCTAACACCCACCCAAAAGAAAAGTTGTGCCTAGACCAGATATTAATATATTTTACTTGATTAATACTATACACTTTTGCTCTTTTTTTTTTCTTTTTTTTTTTTGGTTAAAAAAAAACTCAAATAAACTTGCTTACTTTCTCAATGAAATAGTGCACTCCTAGCTTAGCTAGCTACCTGATCAGCTCCCTCATTCAATTAACTATTACCTTTTCTTTTTTAGAAAATTAACTATTACCTTACCTTGCGTTTTTACTACATTCTGGACGACTAATACGTTGGCAAATTAAAGCAATTAAGCGTGATGACTTTGTTAATTAATTAATAGTGTTTTGTATGAGGGAAGGATACATTATATTGTAAAACCTAGCTAATCACCATACACTTACGGGAAAACAAGTAACCACCAATACAATTCAATTCAATTCAATAAACAAAATAAACCAAATAATTCAATTCTTGGATACAAATTAATTAACCCTGGGCTCCCATCCGATCCGATCCTTCACCACAAAAACTACGTACTCCGATCCATGCCATCTCAACTCATAATAATAATGTTATGTTTAATTAGTATCCTCCGATCGGATCCCTCACTCCCTCCAGACTTGTAGTAACCCGGCCTCGATCAGCTCCACCCACGTACCATAAACAAAAAAAAAATAAAAAAAAAATTATAATGTTTGTGACTACATACATTATTATTATTTTTGTCCGTGTCCTTCCGTTAACGCCATAGACGACGACGAGATATAACTGAACTCCATGGAGGAGGTGTTGTAGTGGTCCGCCCTGGGAGCTTCAAACTTGTTTTTGCAAGCATGGCATGTGATTTGAGCGAGGGTGGAGTTTATTTGCTTAATGGCGTGTTCTCTCATAGCCTGTGCTTTGTCTAGATCTTCCTGCGCTTGCTGCCTGATCCTCTTGGCGTTTGCCAATTCTTGCTCCGCTAACTCAATCTGTCTCTTGGCTTGTTGCCTCGCCTCCTCCGCGTACGCTTTCTCGGCCATGGCCAGCCGCAGTTGCTCCCTTGCGTCGAAATCCGAGGAGGAGCCAATGGAGAGCTGCAGCTGCGTGGACTGATCCTCGTCNTTTTTTTTTTTTTTTTTTTTTTAAACTGTACTTATGATGATTAGCATTTAAATTTCTTTCATGCAATTAATTATTACTTTTATTTCTTGTATATATCAAAATTGGCAGAGGGTAATATATTTATATATTGTTGAATGCCTGAATGGCCTGGCCTGGCCCCAGGCTGCTCTCCTCCATTTCTGACCACCTCAGCCAACAAAGATCTTCAAATAGTCCAAACACTCAATCTAACACCCACCCAAAAGAAAAGTTGTGCCTAGACCAGATATTAATATATTTTACTTGATTAATACTATACACTTTTGCTCTTTTTTTTTTCTTTTTTTTTTTTGGTTAAAAAAAAACTCAAATAAACTTGCTTACTTTCTCAATGAAATAGTGCACTCCTAGCTTAGCTAGCTACCTGATCAGCTCCCTCATTCAATTAACTATTACCTTTTCTTTTTTAGAAAATTAACTATTACCTTACCTTGCGTTTTTACTACATTCTGGACGACTAATACGTTGGCAAATTAAAGCAATTAAGCGTGATGACTTTGTTAATTAATTAATAGTGTTTTGTATGAGGGAAGGATACATTATATTGTAAAACCTAGCTAATCACCATACACTTACGGGAAAACAAGTAACCACCAATACAATTCAATTCAATTCAATAAACAAAATAAACCAAATAATTCAATTCTTGGATACAAATTAATTAACCCTGGGCTCCCATCCGATCCGATCCTTCACCACAAAAACTACGTACTCCGATCCATGCCATCTCAACTCATAATAATAATGTTATGTTTAATTAGTATCCTCCGATCGGATCCCTCACTCCCTCCAGACTTGTAGTAACCCGGCCTCGATCAGCTCCACCCACGTACCATAAACAAAAAAAAAATAAAAAAAAAATTATAATGTTTGTGACTACATACATTATTATTATTTTTGTCCGTGTCCTTCCGTTAACGCCATAGACGACGACGAGATATAACTGAACTCCATGGAGGAGGTGTTGTAGTGGTCCGCCCTGGGAGCTTCAAACTTGTTTTTGCAAGCATGGCATGTGATTTGAGCGAGGGTGGAGTTTATTTGCTTAATGGCGTGTTCTCTCATAGCCTGTGCTTTGTCTAGATCTTCCTGCGCTTGCTGCCTGATCCTCTTGGCGTTTGCCAATTCTTGCTCCGCTAACTCAATCTGTCTCTTGGCTTGTTGCCTCGCCTCCTCCGCGTACGCTTTCTCGGCCATGGCCAGCCGCAGTTGCTCCCTTGCGTCGAAATCCGAGGAGGAGCCAATGGAGAGCTGCAGCTGCGTGGACTGATCCTCGTCCGTCTTGGAAGTGACAGAAACGTCGAAGCGGCTGGAGGAGGCGGACGTGGTTGTCAAGAGCTGCAGCTCTAAGTTGTGGGGCTTGGGAGTAGCATCCATGAAAGTGGCCGGCTTGGACATCAAGAGAGGCCAGGGAGCGGCGGCGGCGCTGAGATTGGTGTCGCTGGAGGGGCTGGGGCTGGAGGCGGTCCGGGAAAGGCAGGCCCCCGCCGGCTGAAGATGATGAGATTGGGATTCTGAACGGAGGCGGCCCATGCTGCAAGCGTCTTGATGTTCGATGAAGCTCTCCACCCTTTAATTTGGAATGGAATTGAAGAAGCTAATTAATTAAAAGTTTACGTTTTCAAATTGAATGAAGAGCTAGGTAGCTAGCTAGCAAATTAAAGTACGTACATACATACATGATGATATGATATGAAATGAAATGATGATACTATATATATTGTACTATACTATACGGCAGCTCAACTAGCTAGGTCGATCCATCAGGCATATTTTGGGGTTGAAGAAATTCAAAGTATAATGATTCCAAGTGTAGTGGAAAAGTAGAACAAGGACAATTTGAAATGGCACTACATCATCCACATGTGCTCTCTCTCTCTCTCTCATTGATGAAGCTAAGGTGGGGAGGTGAAAGAAGATGTTAAAAGGAGATCTTAATCAGAGAATCATCGCAAAAGAAGCTAGCTTCAAAAAAGTGTGCACTTTAAACGTGTCAAACCCAGTTTTCAAGGAAGAAATATAAGTTTGTTTTTTTGTATGTAGTGAGATCTCATCTCCCACCTATTGCTACACCAATATATATATGTGCATTAGCATCAAATCAAATAAATTCAAAAACACTGCACACTCAAGAAGAAAGAAAAGAAAAAGAAGACCTTTCTTGACTCAGCTCAGCTCGCTGCGAAACTAATAATATATTACTAGTATAATTTGTTAAAAAGGGTACGGCGTTAAGGTGTTGTGTGAAGCAAGTACCGTAGTATTACCTTATTTTTGAAAAATGTAGTTAAGAGAATATTATGAGAGAGAGAGAAGAAATATACAGTACTCCGTATATGTTTAGGCAGCAGTATCGGAGTTTGGCCCCATCGGCCAGAGCCCGCCCAGTTGCACGATCATATCGGAGTTTAGCTAGCTAGCTAGCTTGCAAGAAAATTAATTTGTGTGTACCAGAATAGTATGGAACATATATTGCAATTTTGAGCAAAAAGGGTGGGGTGGGGGAATTGAAGGACTGATGAGCTGAGGCCTGAGGAGAGGAGTAGTATATAATGAAAAAATAAAAAATAAAAAAATTTGAAGTAACCTGGAAAAAACGCGGCCGCAGTCGCAGGAATGGCCGCGAGTGCCGCAGGTTTTGAGATGTGCCTTGTAGTCAGACTGGACGGCGTAGCCCTTTGAACACTTACCGCACACCCACTGCTTCTGGTTGCTGTGCTTCCTCCTGAAGTGCTTCTTGATGCCCACCAGATCACCCAGTGCGTGGCAGGGGTCGTGGTGGAGACACGTCGGCTCCGGGCACACGAAAACTCGCTTCCGCACCACCGGCGTCTCCCTCTTCAGCAACTTCCACGGCACCTTGTGCCGCCGCCGGTGCATCTGCAGGTTCTGATCCCTCTGGAACCCTTGGTTGCAGATCTCGCATACATACCGATCAGACTCCAGCAACGTTTTCGGAGACAGCGACACCACCTCCGCATCCGGATCTGCGTCCGCCCACCCATAACCCAACAAATTCAATTCAATATACTCTAATTTGAATCAACGTCGTAAATTAAATAAGAAACCCATCCAATATAAACATATATATATATATATGTGTGTGTGTGCAGAATTATATTATATTATATATACCTGGAGTTCCGGCTGGGCGGCGCTTCCGCTTGCTGTTGTTGCTGCCGTTATCCAAAGTGGCAAAGGGTTCGGAGGAAGAAGAAGGAGTGTTGTTGGCTAACATGGCTCAAATCTTTGTTCTGCAGACAGAGAAAACCTAATCTTGCAGCAGGCCGGATTGTCAAACTCTAGCTAAGCTACCATCATCACCAAGCATGACCAAAATTAAGAAAGAAAAAGCTGTCGTACCATATTTCTTCTTTCTTAATTTCTTGCTGCCTTTTTTATTTTTTCCTCGCTTGCTTTTAGCTTTTTGGTTACTTTCAGCTTTTCATCAGCTTTCTTTCTCGCTCTCATAACCCTTGCCTTCACCAGGTATTGTTGAAGGGTCACCCTTACTTAAAAAAACTTCTTGAAAAGGAAGGTGGAGGTAGTATGTATGTATAGTAGGGGGTGGGGATTTGGTTGGGGGGTGGGTTACGTTGGGTGTTTGAGACTGTTCTTGACCCAATCACAATACTCCAAACTTTGATTGATCGACCTCAGCAAAACCAGGAATTGGACCCAAGAAAAAACATCCTTTCCCCCACAAAACAAAAAAATCACTCATTATTATTATTATTTCATGGCCACAGTAAATTTGCATGCATAAATACGTACATTCAGGACAGCCCACCTCCGTATACCGCTCTCTGTACACGTAAAGGCTTTCATTTTTGTCAGTCTTATACACCAGCTATTGTAGCTACTTCTACAGTAGTCTAGTGAACCCTCCACCCAATTTACCATTTTACCCATCCCCCTTTCCCTTCCCCACTTGTCATTATTATATTACCGGTCACGCGTGGAATCGAGTCGAGTAAATGTAATACTAAATTAGAAATAAAATGTTTAGAAAATTTCACTCTTGGTCACATTACTATTGAGATGTTGTTAATTGCAGTTCACAAGTTATAAAACTGTCAATTTAGTACCCTAACTATTCAAATTTTTTCAATTTCAATCATTCTGATCAAATTACCAGCGAATAGTAGCCCAAAAAAAAAATTAAATGGATAAAATAATGAAAGTAATTTAGTCTTTGAACACCTCCATGATCTCGTGCACCAGACCCGCCACTGCCGCATCCATGTGACCCACCTTCGTCACATCCATCTACACCACCTTCATTGACATTTCTCCCATCTTGCCTTTTTCATGAAAAATATTATATTTTCCTTTATAAGTAATGTTGCACTTATAAAGAAAAATGTAATAAATGAAAAGTGTAATACTTTTTCATCAAAATGTAAAAGTAATACATTTTTCTTCAAAAGTATTACATTCTCCATATAAGTAATAAACATTTTATCCATAATTTAGTATTAAATTTGCTAATATTGAGCAATATAATGGATCAGGAGGAAGGTGTAGTGTGAAATAAAATAAAGGAGAAGGGCAAATTGGTAAGTAAATGGTGGAGTTTTGGTAAGCAATAGCATCAATGAAACAGTGTATACAAGAGCAGAATTGTCTTTAGCAAATGACGTTTGAGAATGGACATAATATAGGTGTTGGGTGTTGCGAATGGGCCATTGGATCAAACACACATAAATTTTAACGTACGTACCTTCAATTCATCTCTTTATTTCGACCAATTCATGTATAAATATATATAATCTCTCCTCAAAATTTATGTATGTGTTTTTGATGCATTGACATCATTTACTTTGCATTCTACAAATATTTCTGCACACTCACCTACGCCAAACAAAATCACTTCATTTAAGTGTTGTCAATAATTATTACAATTCTTTTTTTCTTGGTCCAATTATTGTTACACCCAATAAATTAATTATTTTATCTATCATATTTAACATACTACGTATATATCTCTTCTCTCTCTTTAATCCAAATATTTTTGTTCAGCGTCCTTATTTATTTCTTTCACTTTTTCTTTTTTTTTTTTTGTTGAATAATTATATTTATTTATTATGCTATTATACTAATTATATTATTATGGGAAATAAAAATTTATACTGGCCGGATTGGACACAAATATATGGGCTATATGTGGCTACAAATTAAAGATAGTCCTGCACCTCCAACTTGTAGGCAAAGAATTAAAGAGCGCGCAGGGAGAAATCAATCTTACTTGCTGATTAAGGTTAACCCAATCAAGAAAAACATGCATATACATACAATAATACTTAAATTTACAATTAATAAGTTTTAAAATAATAAATTTGAACATATTTAGAATTCATACTAAACTAGTGAGTGGATATATTTTAATAGCTGAGAGGTGTAACATAGCGTAACGTTCCACTTTATTAGTTTAATTGACTAGAAAAGAAATATACTCCGTAATAAATGGTATATATACCTTTCAATAACAGTCCTCAAGGTCTCTAAATTATTATAAACACAAAAGCGTAGATATAAAAAAAAAAAAAAACATTATTCATCATTAGTTGCATTAGTACATACACTTTTTTCGAGTTAAAAAGAAATAGTTATTGTTTATTGCTATCAAAACTTATGGTTTTAATTGTTGTAGTACTTTTAATTCGCACATGTTAGATCTTTCGTATGTTGGTTTGTTAGTTAAGCAATGTCGTATCATTGCGAATGATATTGGTAACGTGTCTGTTCGTCATGTCAAGAGGTCAGCGAATCATGTAGTTCATGTTCTTGCACATGCAACTGATTCTTTGTCTGTCTCAGGATCGTAGGTATCTGTGCATCTGACCTGCATTTCTCATTTGGTTTGATTATTAATGAAACTATGTTTGTTTTCAAAAAAGGAAAAAGAAAAAAAAAAAAAAACCTCCTTACTTAACAGCACGAAAGCTATAAATTTAAACTTTTGCATGTATAATTAATCTATGTAAAAAATATTACATATATTATCAAGTAGGTAGTATACATATATTGATGTGATATTTTATTACTACTAAAAAACAATATCATATAATTATAAAATAAAACTTTTTTAACCTATTGGCTAATTAAAAAAAAAAGCGTAATATTGTAAGACAAATATTTGTACTTATATGGGAGGATACAAGAAAATAATATAAAAAAATGGACTAATAAAGGCATCTCAAAAAAAAAAAATGACATTAAACTGCCATATATGAATATACTAGTTTTATACGCGCATTGCGCGAATGGGTTAATGCCCAATGTTTATATTTAAATAAATATTTGAAAGTATATCAATGCAAGATTATATAGGAGACGTTTATACATGGTGATAAAGTAAATTACGGAGCAAGATACTTGTATTTATATGGGTCGGGTACAAGGAAAAATACCCTAGGCGAGACCGAGCTACGTGACAGTGGGTCAGAGGTTCCCGGTCTCTTTAGCTACTGTATTAGAAGAAATAGCCAAAAGTCCTCTCTACCGCATTAAATGCGCCTTTTATAGTGGCTCCAGTGAGATTTCCGGTCTGGCGGCATGTAGGACGCGTGGCGGACATGCATCGGTCACTCTGTCGGTCCAACACGGCCGCGGATAGGCACGCGGGTGCACCGATCACTCTGTCGGTCCAACACGGCTTCGGATAGGCACGCGGGCGCGGGGTCTCTGGTTCGAACCTCCGCAAAGGTCCTTACTGCAACCCGGAGCGCAAGGATGCCTGGCCTGGTCAGATCGGGAGGAGGATTCGGAGGGTCTGGTTAACCCCTAACTGGGAACACAGCCCGGGAGGTCGGGATACGTAAACCGGTATTTACCCCTATCACATGGGTAATTGAATGTCGAAATTTTTTATTTAAATATCTAACTCAAAGTATATGAATCCAATATAATATAGGAAATTCATTATAATTATTATTAAATAAATGTTTGCAACCTTGTAAAATCGATAGTCTAAATATTTGGTCTAAAAATGATAATCTAAAGAAATACTACTTTTCATTTGAATTTTTCTAAGTGTTCTTAATTCTCTTTTGAGTAATATTGTCATTGTCTTCATCTTTACTATTTGTTATCTTCCTTTTTGTTGGTAGTGTGTTATTTGCAATTCGGTTATTGTTGGTAGCATAGACGACAACATCATGCAATGAGATTATGATATAGGAGCTATGGACTTTCCTTTAGATGTTCTGCTTGGGGTTCATTTGGTTCAACCATTATTGTTGAATGAGTTATTGTGGATAAAGAAATCCCTAGTTTAAGAAAAAAGATTAAATAAATTAATAAAAATTTGAAAATTTAAAATATTATGTATTCCAAAGATATTAAAAGGTAGTTTCTCGCTTCAATTTGCTGAGTAATGGATTATTTGAGTACATTCATTGTCAACAAATCCCCCAAGTAGTTAATATGATTGGTTTTAAAGTATTCTTTTTTATTTTTTTTCATGGTATTAAAGAAATACATATGTATCATTTTTTGTTTTTTCATGGTATTAAAGAAATACATATGTATCATTTTTTGTTGTAACTACTAATTTAAGAAATACATATGTATCATTTTTTGTTGTAACTACTAATTTATTTAATTCAATAAGAGTAAAATAGAGTGTAACTACTAATTTATTTAATTCAATAAGAGTAAAATAGAGCGATTCCGCTTCAATTTGTTGGGTTATTATTTGAGTATAGAGCGATTCCGCTTCAATTTGTTGGGTTATTATTTGAGTACTCTCTTTGTCAACCAATCCCCAAGTAGTTAATATAATTAGCTTCAAATTATTTTTAAATTATTTTTCATAGTATTAATAAAATACTTGGTAAATAAATATATAACATTATTTTGTACTATAACTTTGATATTTAATTACAAGATATTGTAAAAATAATATAATGGACAATGTAATGAATATCAATTGATAAATTTGAATGTAAATAATCTTTGCATGAGAGAAAATAAAAACAATATAACTAATGAAATTATTTCTCTTATTTAATTTAATTTTTTTTATAATCAATCATTTTTTCAAATAAAGGTATTGTAGACACATAATTATAAATTAAAGAAATACATATGTATCATTTTTTGTTGTAGCTACTAATTTATTTAATTTAATAAGAGTAATTAGAGTGAGGAACTTAATTATGTCAAATTTGATTGAGATGAGGTTCGAACCTAAGACCTTTCTTATAGAAATTAATGGGTAAGTTAAAAGTTAACGGAACATTAACGGAGAAGAGAATATTTAATGGAAAATTTAACGGATAATCATAAAAGTAAGGTTAAATTAGGTAATCTCTATTAATAATATTAATCTGAATTATCTTAACCATCTATTTGATTAAATAATTCATCTGAACCATCCATTTGATTAAATGATTTGACCGCCATTTTTTCTACCTTTCAATAATAGTCCTCAAGGTCTCTAAATTATTATAAACACAAAAGCATAGATATAAAAAAAAACATTATTCATCAGTAGTTGCATTAGTACATACACTTTTTTCGAGTTAAAAAGAAATAGTTATTGTTTATTGCTATCAAAACTGATGGTTTTAATTGTTGTAGTACTTTTAATTCGCACATGTTAGATCTTTCGTATGTTGGTTTGTTAGTTAAGCAATGTCGTATCATTGCAAATGATATTGGTAACGTGTCTGTTCGTCATGTCAAGAGGTCAGCGAATCATGTAGTTCATGTTCTTGCAAATGCAACTGGTTATTTGTCTGTCTCAGGATCGTAGGTATCTGTGCATCTGACCTGCATTTCTCATTTGGTTTGGTTATTAATGAAATTATGTTTGTTTTCAAAAAAGAAAAAAGAAAAAATAACCCTCCTTACTTAGCAGCACGAAAGCTATAAATTTAAACTTTTGCATGTATAATTAATCTATGTAAAAAATATTACATATATTATCAAGTAGGTAGTATACATATATTGATGTGATATTTTATTACTACTAAAAGAACAATATCATATAATTATAAAATAGAACTTTTTTAACTTATTGGCTAATTAAAAAAAAAGCGTAATATTGTAAGACAAATATTTGTACTTATATTGGAGGATACAAGAAAATAATATAAAAAAAATGGACTAATAAAGGCATCTCAAAAAAAAAAATGACATTGAAACTGCCATATATGAATCTATATTTAAGGTAATAAAGTTGTTTAGTGCATGCATATTTAATTAGGTGAACCAAAATTGACTAATAAAAATTTGTTGGTCCATCAATCAGTCTTTGCATGGATTACTTTGAAAAATTATATATATATATATATATATATATATATATATATATATATATAACCCATAAAAATTAAAGCTTTCATCTCCCCAACTCGTCTATAATTAGAATAAACAAAAAATTATTATTAATTTCATATCTGTATATAACTTTTCATTCACAAGTTTATAATTTTAAATAAAAACTATTAATTATATATATATATATATATATATATATATATATATATATATATATATATATATATATATGATATATAATTATTTTATTTAAAAAAAATGAGAGTGCTTAATAATCTTATATGGATGTACATTTTCTCGTAATTCGTAAAGTGGAGGCATTATATTAAAGAGCTTGACCTAATTTGTTTGACGCAGACTATACGACTCCAAAGGCAACACAGAAAGTAAAAACACAAAAGGCCCCGAACTGAAAAACTGACTTCCTTTTCAACGCCCTACTGTGCCATACATACTCTTCATTTTTATTTTGGATTAATTTGTGTATTTAGATATATTTAATTTAATGTGTATAGATATGATATGAGCAATAAAATTGTTTGTTTATGTCTGTGATGAAAGAAGAGCTAAGCTGTAATAAATGCAGTAGCAAAACCAGTTACTGTATTCATCTACCCAGTTTTGGATTCTTCTATTTCGCTCATCAATTTCTCATGACCAAATTCGCCCCTGCTTCGCATTTCAGCTAAGTTTTTAGCTCATTCATTATGGGGTGCGTTCTCGGAACCACAGCCGCCGGAGAATCTCGCCGGAATGACAAAGAGCGCCGTACATCTCACTCCGCTAGGGTTAGCAAGGACGGTGAGAAGACTGCAACTAGGATCGCTCAACCTCCTGGTCCGCCCGATGACCGCCGGAATCCTAGGCGGCAGCATCAGCAGCCGCCGCCTCCTCCTCCTCAGGAGCTTTGCAATCTCAGCAGCTTTGCCCCCAACTCCGCCACCAATCAACAGGGCTGGCCGTTGTGGCTCGTCGACGTCGCTGGAGATGCCATCAAAGATTGGACTCCACGCCGAGCCAACACGTTCGAGAAGCTAGATAAGGTACTCATCCAACTTCAGCATCTATGTAATTGTACATTGTCTATATACAAAATTTCAGGGGAGGTACTGCTTTTATTGCATTAGGTACTACAGCTTCATGCATTGCCTTTCTCTCGCAAAATAATGAATAATGAGCATCTATTTATAATTTAATGCCTAAATCACATGCCAGTAATTGGTTAGCATATGCCGTCGATGCAAAATAAAGGTAAAATTGGAAAGCCTAAGGTCTAATGCTCTTTAAGCTGCAAAAGTTACTTTTATGCTTTTGCAGTTGCTCCTTGGATTGCCTTTAATTCATGTTTTTTTTATCCACATTTTGGTGAATTTACAAGTTTAGATTTACTCTTTCTTTTTTGGTTATAGATTGGGCAAGGGACGTATAGCAATGTATATAAAGCGAGGGACTTAATAACTGGGAAGATAGTGGCATTGAAGAAGGTTAGGTTTGACAACTTGGAGCCAGAGAGTGTGAAGTTTATGGCAAGAGAAATACTAGTGCTGAGAAAGCTGGACCATCCCAATGTCATCAAGCTTGAAGGTTTGGTGACTTCAAGAATGTCATCCAGTCTTTACCTTGTTTTTGAGTACATGGAACATGATTTGGCTGGCCTAGCTGCTGTTCAAGGTGTCAAGTTCACTGAGCCCCAGGTAATGGATTCGTTTGAAAGCCTTCAAGCATTGCTATCTCTATTGATGTTGAAAAGCTATCAGGATAAAATGTGAATGGATTTCTTATATGAAATTTCCTTTCTTCTAGCATATCTATTCTAAGTTTATGTATAGGCACTGTTTCGCTTTTGTTTAATACTTTATAGCAGCTCATATATTTTTTTTAAGTTGGGCTATAAAATAATGTTTCTTAACACTTGATGAATGTAACTCTAGATGAGAATGATGGATGGATGACAGGATGTATGGGAATACAAGGACAAAGTGTACTCCAAATGACTTTATTTGAAGTAAGTCACAATTGTATCTATTTAGGACAAATTGAGAAATTGATAGGATGGTTTTACATGTTCAATATTGGCTGATTGATGGACCTCTTAGAAAGAGTGATGGTGATGATAGTAATACGAGAAGAAGATATAGATTCAAACTTTCGTACACTGAAGTTACCGAGGATATGTTAGATCAAGTACTTATGGATGAATGTGTAGTAGGACTAAATAGGAAACTAAATATTAGGTAACTAGCCCATTTGGATTGGAATAAAGGTTATTTGAATTAATTTTAGTTGACAATGAGGTTACATGAATGCAGTTAATGTTTGTTGAGACTGTGGGTCACTCCGGATCGCTGTTTTGATGTCAAAATTTCCTTAAATTCCTACATGCATAATGGACTGTTTATTAGTATGGGCTTGTCCCTTGTTCCTGCGTGAAAACATCTCCTGTTTCACTGTTTGCTAGTTGCAGCTGCTTCAAAAGAAGTATACTTGTACATTCCTGTTTCTACTGGCCATTAGTCATGAATGATTTACGTTCTAGTTTTTACTGGTGATGAAGAAACTGATGATGTGAAGTTTAACTCAATGCAATGTGTGTAAAGGGTGTGTGGAATCATAATCTTCTCATGTTATTCATAGTGAAAGCCTTATGCTTCTTGACAGTTTTCTCACATTAGTCAGTTATAATAAAGGTTAGCTATTCCTTCAGAAATGTTTGGTAATAAAGCCCTACTGTAATTGTAACAAAGATAGCTGTATTATTCATTTGAACCCTTTTCTTGACCCTATATCGATTGCCCTTCACCTTTCATAGTTCATATCAGATACATCTAACTAAAAGTATCTTTAATATCTTTGTTGTTGCAGGTTAAATGCTATATGAAACAATTGCTTTCTGGACTTGAGCACTGCCACAACAATGGCATCCTACATCGTGACATAAAGGGCTCCAATTTACTCATTGATAATGAGGGCATTTTAAAAATTGCTGATTTTGGATTAGCCTCGTTTTATGATCCTGATAGCAAGCACCCCATGACTAGCCGTGTTGTAACCCTCTGGTACCGGCCCCCTGAACTTCTGCTTGGAGCTACTTACTATGGTGTAGGTGTTGATCTGTGGAGTGCTGGCTGCATTTTGGCTGAGTTACTTGCTGGGAAGCCAATAATGCCAGGACGTACAGAGGTGTGCCTTTTGTCTCATCACTTACAATATTTAATACAACTATACAGGCTATCAATTTACCCCTTTAGTCCTCTAAATTGATATAACTACTTTGCACTGTTTTTCTTTCTGTTATCTTATTTATTTGTTTTTTTTTTTAAAGGAATATATCCATCTTCTTCATGCCATTTTTCAGTTTGTTTATGCTTCATTTTGGTACTCTCTATTAAGCTGTTCCGTATTCAGCAAACTTCAGTAACTTTTGTTGTCTTATCAAATTCCAGTGTCAAACTCTGCCATTTACTTTTCCAAACTTGTATCCAAGTCAATTCTGTTGAAATCCAGCTTATAGTCAATATAGTTCAGCATTTCTTTTTCTCATATATGTACCTGATTATATAGTTGCTGAGGTAAACTTTTTAATCTCTAAATGTTTCACTGTTTAGGTTGAGCAACTCCACAAAATATTTAAATTATGTGGTTCTCCTTCTGAAGAATATTGGAAGAAATCCAAGTTACCAAATGCTACACTTTTTAAACCACAGCAACCTTATAAACGCTGTACAAAAGAGACCTTCAAGGATTTTCCATCCTCTTCATTACCTCTGATAGAAACTCTTCTTGCAATTGATCCTAATGAGCGAGGCACTGCCACTGCAGCTTTGCACAGTGAGGTAAATCTTATTGATAACCTGAGTGAATTGCAAGGCAATTTTGGTTTTTACTATTAACCTGGATTTGCAATTATTGTTTATTTAATTATTAGCTAATGGTCACAATTTCACTGTTTTTCCTTGTTTGAATGTACATTGGGGCTTTACATTCACTTCCCACTTCAATATGAGTACTAGAAGTATTTATCTTCTTGTCACTTGGAGTTTGTATTTGTAATAAACACGTCAACTGTCTACTGCAAAGTGATTTTTCCTGTGAACCTTGTTCTTTCTTGTTCTTTTTGTTTTTAGTAGTTAATCCCATTCTTTCATTGCTTTTGTCAAGGTTGATCTATAATGCCCTGGCTTTAAATGCATCATGAATTAGTTTTAATCGTGTTTATAGCCCAAATCTGGAACTTTAAGTTTCTTGATGTGCTCCTGTACTGTTGTTAAACTTAGACCAAAAGAGTTGTAGAAGGATTACAGCTTGTAAGTCATCTTGTGTTTGTCTCACTAGCTTTTGTTTTAGGAATGTGATTCTATTACTATTAGTTAGTGCAAATGGGCCTGTTCATGTTAAGTTTCCTATTATTATTTCACAACTGTATGAACTTGCTGACAAATCAAACATTTATTGCAAAACTAAGTTTATAGTATTTGTGTCTGCATGCGTGCATCCACATGAATATTATGATAATATGAATTTAAGTATATTTCAATAATAATGAATTAATTTGTCACTCTTTAGAAGTATGTTTTATCCTGACATGATACTTTCATATGCACAGTTTTTTACTACTGAGCCATATGCTTGTGAGCCCTCAAGCTTACCAAAATATCCTCCAAGCAAGGAAATGGATGTAAAGCTGAGGGATGAAGCAGTGAGAAGGTCTTCTTTCTTAACATTGAAAGTTCTATTAACCAAATCTCATTATCTTCTGATACCTGGACCTTTTTCAACAGGCAAAGAGGTGCAAGTGGAAAAGCCCATGGAAGCCATGTGGCTGATGGAACCAGAAAAATAAGAGTTCGAGACAGGGTTAGCCGAGCGATTCCAGCTCCTGAAGCTAATGCAGAGCTTCAAGCAAATTTAGATGTAAGTGTGGTTATTTATTATTATTATTATTTTTTACACTGTTTTCTTTGACACAAGGCATCTCAAAGGCATGGTACCTTAAGTTTTTCCAATCAAGTTAAGGGACAATGTGGAATTTTTATGTTCCTTGTCACACATTCAGTTTTGTCAATTTGTGGCTTGAGGGATTTTGTTTAGGTTTGTGTTTTCTCCTGTTCCGTTGATCATTAATTTCTCACTAATGCTATATATATGCGGAGAATGTGGAATTTTCATTGCAATAGTAGTGTAGTACTTGATAAATAGGCCATAGGGGTTATTATGTAGCATACTGTTTTTGCACTCCTTGCTTTACTGCTGGTGTCTCATAGGAAATGTTTGCCATTCCACTCTTACTATCCAATATAGTACATATTGTTTTCTAGGATCTATTAGGCTATGGAAAGCTCAAATATGAGGAACTATAGTCATTAGTCATCCAAGGGCATTAAACCTCATTACCTTTACATGCACATCTTTGAATTTTATGGCAAGTTCAAAGTGTTTCGAATGACTTGGGCCTACTATTTGTTCTTTTCCCGAATCCCTTTTTTGATTTCTCCTCTTTTCCTGCTTGTGTTTATTGGCATTTATTGTATCTTTTTATATTTAAAGAATTAATGCCCTTGTTTTATCTTGATCCAGAGGTGGAAAGTGATGACACAAGCTAACGCCAAGAGCAAGAGTGAAAAATTTCCTCCGCCACATCAAGATGGATACATTGATGCACCATATAATGGCCCTTTATCATTTGGTGCACCTGATACTTCTTTTGCTTCGTCAAATTTTGATGTGAAGTCATTGCAAACCCTTAAAACTACCTCAGCTATGGCTGGGACTTCAAAGCGGAGGAAAAATAAGGGAGAAGAGCCTCATATGGCTCCTTCAAGGAAGCTCATCCATACATTCCTTCCATCTTCTGTCAGGCTGTCATTGGATCTGAGACTAAGGAGTAGAGCATCAATCTCAGAGAACTTTGGCCACTCAAGGTAGGGGTTTTTTTTTTTTTTTTTTTTTTTTTTTTTTTTTAATAAAGAATTATGGAAGAATGATTTCTGTGTTGGTGCATCAGAATTTGTTGTGTTGGTTTCAGTTCTCATTTTTGCTTTGTAAGTATCCAACAATTTTGTGTATAATTCGGTTAGGATCTAAAATGTCATGTCAGAGGATATAATTTATTTACATCTACTTTGCTGTACAGTTTTTTAGTTAATTAGAGGTGTAACTGTGTAAGGTATTTTTACACTTCGAAGATACTATCATCTTTTCACTTTCTATTCTCTTTCTTCTTACTTGTTATATACATTTGCAGTGGGGATTGGGATTAACCCTGAATTTACACACTACAGAATATTCTCCTCCCTGTTGAAATCACATTGGGTTATTCATTTAAATTTTTCCCATGTTTTAATCAAAGTGTAAAACTATTATCACTTGTTATAATATTTTTTAATTAAAATATACTCGTAATACTTTTTAATACATTCATAAAAACTGTTACATGCCTCACAGTGAAATCACTCAAGACTAGGAGTGAAAATAAGTTAGGCCGAGCTGAACTTTAAAAATTTAGCTATGCGCTTGCTATGAAAATTTAAAGACTGAGCCTGTATGTAAGCTTGCCTATTTAACATATAGACTTTTAAAAAGGCTTCAAAATAGATCATAAATAGGCTTTGGACCTATTTAAAACTTCATTTTTTAAATAATATCCTATATAATATCATAAATAATAAACAATCAACTCACATAATTAAGTTGCGATATTTCATTAAATATTATGACAGTAAGAATAATTAATAAAAAAAAAAAGTTAAACAATAAGAATACATACAACAGGATTAACAGCAATGTTTATAGTTGAATCATAATTTAGAATGAATTTTTGGAGGTGGAGGGTTAAAGTTTGGTAATTACATATACTTGGGATTGTATTGTAAATATAAAAATATATATTAGGTAAATATAATATACTAGGCTAGGCCTAGTATTTATAAGTCTGACCTGTTTAGTTTTGGTGACATTTCTACTAAACGAGCTACGCTAACTAGACTTTAATTAGGCCTGGACATAGGCCCCTACAAGGAGTCTGGCCTATTCCCACCCTAGACATTCTCATTATTATTATTAAGCATGACAAAGATCCAAAAAATGGCTAGCTAATCTTTTCTTTCTAGGAGCATGCAATCTTCTATATCGTGTTACAAACCAAACAAAATTTATTTTTGATAGCTCAGTAACGAGCTAGACGCAGCAAAAGGAAAGCCCCAATGTGGACAAAGAATCAATATCCGCATCGTATGAAAATGTTAACTGGTCCAAAATATCCTAAGCAGTGGCTGATATTGGAACTGATCTGTAGCAAGCCCTTTTTGCTGCACGTACAATGTCTTCAACCTGTTGAGGGATGGGAATGCAAGGTTGAGTTCAACATAGCAAATCAATGAGTTGTAAACTTTATTATCTTCTTTTATTTATTTATTTATTTATATATTCTTTCCAAATCTTTGAATGAATAATTTGTAGGCTAAGAATTGGTCAAATTGCAGCTAGGCTGTTTGGGAGATTAACAGCTTCTTCTGATTGCTTAGTATAGTGGGCTATAGCTAACATATTTCTAGGGAAATGTCTGCACAAGTTTACAAATATGACAATTTTACCAGTTTCAGCTTTCACCCAATCATCGCTGAGACATGCCAGCATTTCTTGTGCCCCCAACCAACAGATACAATGAACTTCCAAAACTTCTCAAAGTAAATAAATAAAATCTTGGAGTACAAACCTGTGGAACAGCCATTCTTTCAAGATTTGCTGCATAAGGCATAGGCACATCAGCCCCAGCTATCCTCTCAACTGGTGCATCAAGGTACTCAAAGCTTTCCTCAACTACAGTTGCACTGGTGGGTTGAAATATAAAAATATTACACACAGGAGAGGGAAGGGTAAAATATGATTTATTTTTATTTTTATTATTTTTTTAGGGGGGGGGGGGGGGGTGGTTAAGGTCGTAACCAGATCTCAGCGCCAACACCATGTTGAGGAAATGCTTCCTCCACAGTTACCAGTCTGTTGGTTTTCCTAACAGAAGCATTGATTGTAGATCTATCAAGTGGTCTGATTGAGCGCAAATTGATAATCTGTTCACAAATAATAAGATGAAACTTGGTCATGTGTTCAGTAATAGCATATAAACAAAAGTGGAATATGAACCCTTCAATACCTCAGCACTGATTCCTTCCTTTGCAAGAATCTCAGCAGCCTAGCAAGTTAAATTCATTTTGAAATGCAAACAGAAGCATAGACATAGTCAGCACAATAATGGACTTTAGTATTGCATAGTGGCTTTACAGTATGCAAAGATCAAGATTGTTGCTGAACAAGTTAAAAGTTTCACCCAAATTGGGTAAAGGATCAAAGTACTTCCTGGTAAAAGAATGCCAAACCTTGAGAGCATAACCAACCATTTTTGAGAAAGCAGTGATTGTCACATCCTTCCCATCACGCTCAATCTACCAATTGATTATTTAAGTGAAAATAAACCCAACTATACCAATCACAGAAAAACAATTTATGAAAGGCCTAAGGGAACTTACTTTAGCTTTCCCAATTGGAAGACAGAAACTAGAATCAAGAGCTTCAGCTGATACAGGGAAGGACTCACCATATCTGGAGCAGAGATACTAGATCATTAAAAATGACCCCAAAAAATCCACCAAACTCTCCAGAATAGAAATGCACAACACAGTACTTAACAGCAATTCATTTTCAAGGAAAACAACAGGATCTGGGTCCCTAATAGCAGCTTTGAGAAGGCCACGAGCATCTTCAGAAGAGTACGGAGACAGCACCTTCAATCCTGGGCATGCAGCATACCAAGCTGCATAGCACTGTAAAAGATCTTGTGCGTTAAATATGCTGTGTAAATTTTATTCTGTGTAGGCATCACACATTCTCTCAAATGCATGTACGAATGCACAATAGACATTTAGAAAAATAATCTCAGTCGTGCAACAAACTATAAAAATATTTGGAAGAACACAAGTTTAGGGGTCGTTTACTTCATTTCTCTGTTTTTCCATTTCCAGTTTTCTTCTCCATTCCTCCAGTTTTCCATTTTTCCAGTTTCCTAATTTCCATTCCCTATTCATCCAATTTTTCACTTCTCTAATTTTTTCATTAAATACAATCAACCCATATAGCATTTGAACATTTCTACAACAAAGTTAATAATAATAATAATAATAATAATAACAACAACAACAATAGTAATAGTAATATAATAATAATAATAAAGGAAAAAGGGAAAAAGAAAATAATAATAAGAAGAATAATAATAATAAAGATAATAATAGTAATAATAATTAATAATAATAATAACAACGAAAGAAAAGGAGAAGAACAAGCAAAGAAAAGGAAAATAATAATAATAATAATAATAATAATAATAACAACAACAATAACGAAAGAAAAGGAGAAGAACAAGCAAAGAAAAGGAAAATAACAATAATAATAATAATAATAATAACAACAACAATAACGAAAGAAAAGGAGAAGAACAAGCAAAGAAAATGAACAGAATAATAATAATAATAATAATAATAATAATAATAATAATAATAAAAGGAAAAAGGGACAAAGAAAAAGTATAAGAATAATAATATTAATAATAATAAAATTAATAGTAATAAAGATAACAAAGATACTCCCTAATAAAGATAATAATAACAATAGTAGTAGTAATAACAATAAAGATAATAATAACAATAGTAGTAGTAATAATAATAAAGATAATAATAATAAGAACGAAAGAAAATGAGAAGAACAAGCAAAGAGAAGGAAAAGAAAAATACTACTACTAATAATAAATTAATAATAATAATAATAATAATAATAATAGTAATAATAATAACAACAACGAAAGAAAAGGAGAAGAACAAGCAAAGAGAAGAAAAAGAAAAATAATACTAATAATAGAGATAATAAAGATAATAATAATAATAATAACAACAACAACAACAACAACAACAAAAAGAAGAACAACAAAAGAAAAGGAAAAGGCAAAGAACAAGAGACAGAAAATAAAAAGGATAAAGGCCAATGTGCACAGCAGGATTCGAACCCAGACCTCTCCGTATATGCTACTATTCACCCATGTGTTCTCCCATTCCTCCATTTGGATAAGTCCAAATAGGAGTTCTCCAATATTATACATAAAATTGGAGAATGGAGAGGAGTTAGGCAATTGGAGAAATGATTTTAGTAAACAAGTTTTCCATTTTCCATTCTTCCACCTCTCCAATTCTCTATTTTTCCAGAAAATCCTCCATTTCTCCATTTTGGTAAACGACCCCTAAAGTTTTTCCACTGTAAAGAAATCCCAAACATCCTGAAGGGAAACGTGAAATCTACTCTGAGAAGTTAATAATACCAAAAACTATCTAAACTTCCAGTTGAATGTAAGATACTGTCACAAATGAAAGTACTATTAATGGATTAATGGGATTATATAGACCCGCTTATGATTTATGACCCTTGCCATTTAACACTTTAACCCATTAATTTAAATAGGTGATAAATGGATGGATCCATTTATTACACAACACAGCTAGATCCAACCCAAAGCTTATGGAACCCACCCATTAAGCATCTCTACTACTGAAGTACCACTCTAAAATTTACTACTTCGTGACTCACTTGAAACATGGTGCTTTTAACAAGGATTTATCATTTATGTAACCTGAATTACTGCCAAGTAGAGAAAGGAAACTCTTAAGTACTTTCTGTATATGTAAATTCTTACAGAGCTTAAAGATATCTTACAAGTACCAATAGAACTTGAAAAGAGGCTAAAAAGTATCAAGTCAAACCTGGGAATGTTGGGCACCAACACCAGCTGCAGCTCCATTAGGGCCTCTGAAAACAATAGGTACAGATATCTGGCCAGCAGACATGTAATTTGACTTTGCAGCAGAATTAATGATATGATCAATTGCCTGCCAAGGATACCATACACAGCCAATAACAAAAAATACAGCATCTACAAAAACAAATGGATAACACTCCATTTTTAGCAGAAGACCAATGATGAAAGAAAATCTGCAGCTGACTTTTAAGTGATCAAATGATGATTACTCAACTAAAGTTACATAGACTAACTGCCTGCAATTGGTAATGGTGGACACCAGCCATTAGGTCAATTACTTTTCACTCCCTAAATAATCTGTATCACAACTAGCTGACTTCCCATATATATTAAGAGCCAGAGGGTATATTATCGGGACATGAAAGCTGTTGGCAATTATAGCATTTGTCTAAGACAGTAAAGCTTTGGGCACATGATAATTGCTGATTATCAATTTTAAAACATAACCTCAAATCTCACCATATTAGCAGGATCACTGAACTGACAATTATTAAGGAACAGCTGCTAGAAGGATTTATATATTCTCTAAGGGAATAAGTAACGACAAAGAAGAACAAATGTTGAACCTGCATTGAAAAGTTAAATGTCATGAATTCCACAATAGGCTTCAGACCATAGTAAGCTGCACCTACTCCAATCCCAGCAAATCCAGCCTGTGAAACAACATAGAATAGTTTGTTTATAATTTAATATTTGATAGAGGATTCAACATATGTGTTATGTCCAGAAAAATATGGAAGAAGGAGAAACCTCCGTAATAGGTGTATCCAGAACCCTGTCCGGACCATATTTATCCAAAAGACCTTTTGAAATCTTCAATGGAGAAACACTCAAATAATCAGCCGTAAAGGAAAAAAAAAAAAAAAAAAAAAAAAGAACATGCAATGATACAGAGAGGAAAAAGCAGGGTAACAAAGGAAGCAAAGAGAGCAAATCATGCCTTGTATGCACCCTGGTACTCTCCGACCTGTGCCAAAACAGTAGGAAAAAATTCATGAAAAGCTCAATATTAGAAACGCAAAGAAGGTGAAAACAAGGTAAAAACATATTAAGAAATAAAATAAAACCATGATGATTACCTCTTCACCCATCAAAAAGACCTTAGGATCCGCAGACATTTCTTCATCAAGCGCGGAATTTAAAGCATCGCGCACTGTTATCTGTGATATAGTTTAAGCAGCACTATGGAGGAAGTTAGGAATACAAACATTGAAGATGAAAAGTATGAGGAAAAGAAGAATAACCTCTTTTGCTGCAGAAGAGTAACATCTGGATGCAGATACCCTACTTCTCATCAACAGGTGATTTAAACTCTAAAAAGCAAGATATAAAATGAAAAATTAAGCACGGCTTTATTGGAATACATGAAGCTAAACGATCCAATATTTACCAAAGAAGAAATGCCTCTGGAAGCCATTTTGCGAGCTATAACTGCGGACATACTCGCTTCTTCGAAGATGAACACAACCCTAATCAACAAACAAAATGCAGCAAAAATAGAATTATATGACCACCCTATACAACACAACCCTGCACACAATATAAATCACCAATTTGGAATGGAAATTTGTTTATTAACATAATTTTTCATTCTGAAAATTAAAATATTTTTCAGTTTTTCTATCAAATTTAATAACTTTAAAAAATTGTTTTCTAAATACAAAAAGTTGAATTACATATTAAAATTTTTTGCACTTTTAGTCCTACGAATATTGTGACTAATAATTTTAATCCACAACTTTCAAAACTTTCATAATTGGTCTATGAGTATCAATTTCTTAGTGTAAATGGTCCTTCCGATTAAATCTCCGTCTATTCTTCACCATAAAATTTGTGTTTCCGTTTGTAGCAGGGTATAATGATCTTTTCTTTTACATCAAATTTATTTTTTTTGGCACTTTTGGCCACACAAGTATTGTGGCACTAGCAATGTTGATCCACAACTTTTAAAACTTGCATAATTGATCAACGAGTATCAATTTCTTAGCGCAAATAGTATTTCCGGTGAAGTTTCCGTTGAATTTGCACAGGAAGTTTTTATTTTTCTTTATAGTAGAGGTATAATGATCTTTTCTTTCTCATCAACTTTTCACTAGAATAACCCATTTTGTGGTGTACATATCATTAGAGAGTGTCGTCGTCTTAAGACAATAACAAGTTGACGATATGACTTACGGGTTAGTGAACTATAGCGTCCATTTCCTGTGGCCCATGAGGCCACCTAGCAAGACTCACTCTTCAAGCCCGTGGGCTTGCTAAAATTGTGCAGTGGTGTCCACAAGAACAGGTGCTTGCCCACCCTTCTGTGGCATGTTTCATGAGTCATTGTGGGTAGAGTTCATCCATGGAAGCGCCCACCAACGGAATCGACGGTCATCGCCTTCCCACAATGGGACGATCAAGTCACTAATGCAAAATACTCGGTGAATGTTTTTCGGATCGAAACCATATTGTGCAAAGTTGAAGTCGGAAACAAGATAATCCCGTGAGAAGATATAGGGAACTGTTTTCTGATATGAAAAAGAAAACCATATAGTAATAAGAAAATACCATTATACTTCTGCTATAAAGGGGAAATAATATATTTCATGTGAAAAGTTGTCAGAGGTTTCATTGAAAGGATTATTTGCGCTAAGAAATTAATACTCACGAACCAATTATGTAAGTTTTGAAAGTCGTGAATCAAAATTATTAGTGTTATAATACTTGTGAGATCGAAAGTGCAAAAAAACTCGACTATAATTTATTAAAATTCAATTACATATACTTTTAAATTTGACTCATTCACTTTTACTCGTTAGGTCATTTCAAACCTTCCCTCTAAAACACCAAAACACCAAAAAATATAGTGTGATGGAGCTCCAAACCCTCTCCAAACAACACACCATCACACCAAATTTTTTGTGCAGGGTGAACAGTGCAGCACCATATTTGGTGCTGCACTGTTCATCCGCACCAAATGTTCTTTTATTTTATTTTTTCCCATTATGCCCATGGTTCTTTATTTTAGTTTTAGTATATTTTTACATTTTGTTAAATTGTTAGATATAAACTTCATATTATTAAAAATAAATTATATCATTTGAAAGATCTCATTAAGACGATTAAAACAAGACTAATATTGAATATAAAATAATTAAAAATGAAACTACATAAATTATGAATTTAACAAAATTAAATCTAAAAAATTACTTTATATTATTTGCATAATATTGCATTATGATTATATTTTATATTAAAATATTTAAAGATAATATAAAGTCTTAATTTATCATAAAATAAATTATTTTAGTGAAGAAATAAAATTTGGTGTAATGGGTTGGAGATGGAAAAAATTTGGTGTAAGAATATGCTAATAATATTTCTTTTGGTGTAGAATTTAGTGTAAATAGTTGGAGATGGTCTTAAGATAGCAAATAATAATTAATTATTTTTATTTCGTGGGTCCATAAAAATATTGATATCAATAATTTGAAAGTGAAGTATGGAATATAATTTGCAAGTCTACATAATAATTTTTATAATTTATAAGAAGTATAATTATTATTTGCGGGAAAGAAGCCAAAAAGGGTGGCAGCGCGCAGCTTTTAGGAAAGTAGTGACAAAAGAGACCAATGGTTGCATGGGAAGTACTGATCGCTTGTCATCTCCGTACAAATCAATCCCCCATTTCCTCTTCTATATCGACTGTCGCTCCTTTGTATTTATTATTACGGAGTATTATTTTTTTTAGAAAACAGAAACTGACTACCCACTACCATTTAATTCTTTAACATGTTCATCCTTTAATTCTCTTCTCTTAATTTTGTTTTCATATTATTTTCCCTTCTCCTTCATCGCTAAGCTTTCCTATGTATTCACTGTTACATATTGTTATCATTGTTAGATCAGTGTATATTTATATGATATTATTACATATATGAGAACTGATAGCGTAAATGTAAACGGGTCTACGATTACGCTACGGATACGTGTGTTACGTATGGTGAAGGATGTTGCTCGGCCGGTTAATCGGTCGCTCTACCGGTTGACGACTGAGCGGTAAGAAGCTATATCGCTCTACAGGTGACGAACAGTAACAAGGAGAGAGCAAGAGAGACGAATGAGCAAATCACAAGTGTATTAGTGTAGTACTGATGTCCCCCCCCAGTGAGGGGAATGACCCCTATATTTATACAAAGTGGATTTACTTGTCTGATATGCAAGTGGAGGGCATATTTGCATGGGCTGAATAGTCACTCCGCAAAATGCGCATTGGTTTGCTCGAAGTGGTTGAGTTACTCGAGGTGAAGAAAACACGGATCCCTTGTTCCTGAAAAGTTGTCGGTCGTCACATCAAGCTATTGTTGCGCTCGCGAGCCTCCAATCCACAAGGTGTGTTGCTTCCGATCATGCGGCCGAACCGGTTGGGTGACCGTCGACGGAGCGATTGGGTGACCGTTGACGGACAGGTGATTTACGGACCGTCTAGTACATGTGCATATTTACCCATCACAAGTCCCCCACTTCTTGAATCTGCGAGAGTCGTCAGGTTCGAGAAGTAGAATGTGCTCCAGGCGGCTAACTTGTTGCGAGCAAAGTCTCCCTGGCTTGAATGCCTTGATAGTCCGTGATGAACCCCTCAAGTTTGAGTTGAGCAGGAGGGGCGTGATTTACGCGGGTTGCCTCGTTAAAAAACCTTAGACTAAGAAAAACCCTTTGGGAAAAAAAAAACCTAGCCAAGGGAAAAAGAGTACAACCGAAAGCATAATCACTAAAGACAGGTTTGTCCTGGTTGTTTCCGGTCATCGAGCAATGGATCATTTAACGGATTTTGTTCACATCTTTTCCATGGTTTGGAGATGGGTCTTCCCTTGGTGATACCTTGATCGTTGACGGACCAATCAAGTTTTCCACGGCTGGGGATGAGGAAGGTAGCACATATGAATCACCGAGTGGTTGACTTGACCAGGCGCATCCAGACCAAATGGGGTGATTGTTACCGGTCAGCTGAGTGATTTTTATGATCTGACCACCTGCGTGTATATTTCCTCCAGTTTGATACTTTGGACTTGCCAAGAACAATGCTCCCAC